>NC_090894.1:4707167-4719667 GCF_036669925.1 Montipora capricornis
TTGATCACTTTTCTCCAGTATTACGTCATCATCCATTTACTATTTAAGAAATGGTAAGCGTGCAGCGTGCAACTATCGAGTTATGGACGCACGCGGGAGGTTGCTAAGCACAAGAGAAGCGTAAGAGCCGCACGAGGTGATAGCCGAGTGCGACTCTAGCTTCTTGAGTGCTTAGCAAACCTCCCAAGTGCGTCCATAACTCGATAGTTGCACGCTGCACGCTTACCATTTCTTTTATAACATGAAGACTTATCATATCGGGTGAAAATATTTATTGAATCTTTTAGTATTACATGAAGTCAAAACCATGATCAACCGCGCGAAAATGTTCATTCAAAAAACTGACAAAGCTACACATCAACATTTTACTTGGATCGCAGTGAGTTAATTCATTCTGTTTTATCGATCTCAAATCGCTAAAAAGCAACTTTAAAATATTGCTACTGTATACATACTCACCTCGAAAGGTTGATACGGACCAATTTGTTGATTTTTTCGTCTTGTCGGAGTGCCTTTTTTCGATAAGATCATTAAGCTCCCGTTCGCTTAAATTAGCGAATCTTTTCACCTTACTTGGTGGCTCGTCAAAGATGTTGAGCTCAAAGTTGGGAAATTCATCGGAATTGTTTTCGTCGTGTCCAGAAAATTTTTCCATAATTAAGCGAAATAAAAAAACAAAAATTATCTCGTGAAAACTTGGAACATGGCGAAAAAAAAGTTGCCGGCAAAAGGTCTTACGGAATACTTGACGTCAGCGTGCAACCCACTCGGAAATGGATCGCACTTATTAGCCAATCAGAGCGCTTGCTTGCTTGAAGGCATGTTATATATATATATGTACACAGAAGCGATCCAATGTAAACTCTCATTGTACATGAAGAAGGCCGGTTTGGCCAGCAGAAATATAGTACACCACTAAAATCAAATCTACGTTGTATCGGCCCTTGCTCAAAATATTTAGCTTTTCAACTTGTAATTACGCCGATCAGATCAAGCCACTGACCCAAGGTACACCGACAGGAAGATTGTCCACGGTTACTTGCTTCAAAACTCTGGAATTTTGTTGATCCTTTTCGCGCCGCAACTCATGAAACATCGAAATTTTTTTCGGTATTAAGCCAACAATCCGTCTCTTGTTACTCTGTACATATATATATACGCGGGGGACGGGGGCAAGAATTCGGCTGCCGTCTTGTTTTCAACAGGTCAATGCGTTGCGATCTCCATGGAGACCACATGAAATGCGCATGCGCGGCGCCAACAATGTTGCAAGAGTTGTGCAAACAGATCCAACATTGTTGAGCTTCTCTTCGGCGATTACAGAACAAAAATGTTCGGAATTGTCGACTCAAAAGTTTGAACAGTTTTAAACTTCGTGTAACGAGTCCCAACAACACGCAAAACACACTACAGGGTGTGCAAATGTTGACGGCTACCAGAACGCCACAAGGCAATAGCTTCAGTGGGACATGATATAGTTTTTCAGTGAGTGATTAACCCATTGACCCCTGGGGGTTCCCCATTGACGAGTAAAATCGTCTGGCGTTAGACAGAGTAAAACACTCTGGCGTGAGATAGAGTAAAATACTAATTATGGTAGGTTTAGGCCGGTTCAGGGATGAAAGGGTTAATTAATTAATGGGACATGAATGAACCCCAAAAACAAGAGCACTGCGCGCCCCGCATGAACATTTCTGAGTCGGTCTCGTCCTGATAACAGGGAGCTTACGCACGCACTTTTTGAGATGCGGACGGCAACCGGAAGTGAGCTGTTTTTCCTTTTAACCTGTCTTCACACAACCGTATTTACATTGCTAAGTATGTTTTTTTTTTAGATGCTTAGTATAACAATCTGGGGACACCACTGTCCTGGCACGCAAAATGTTCTCTTCCGATTGTCGTCTGCGTCTCAAAAACGTGCGTGCTTAAGCTCTCCAACAAAGTCAAATGACCAAATTTGAGCTTATGTGAAGGACGCGAGCACATGACGCTAAATTTTGAATTTTCTCTTTAAACATCCACACCGTTCACACCAGTTTCATTCCTGGAATCTTGATACAAAAGTCACTACCCATGACGAGTGACTTAAAGTAATCGCGAAAATATTTAACAATTATTCCATGAGCACAAGTTGGATATGAGATGCAGATGCTAGATGATAGATAGCCAACGAGGCGCGTAGTCTCATACCCAACGAGCGCGAATGAAAAAGTTGTTTTATTAAGTATTAATTCAATTCTGAACGCTTGGACCTTTGGAAAATGGAAATTTGGAAATGTTTCAGGTTTGCAACACTTGCCACATTCAGTTTCCATATTAGGACATACGGTATATGAGCTGATAACCCAGATCGAGGCTAGAAACGCAAAATCGACACTGAGGTGAATAGTCGTTTTAGTATATACTAAAACAGTGAGATAATATAGCAAAAAAGGATGATTTTTAACTCATTTATTCCTGCAACGATTCTAATATTTTTCGGGGCAAATCCACTCAAGTTGCTCGGAGGTGAATAGCAAAAGATATTTGGAGTTTGAGCAGCCAATCATAGCGCGCGTTCAACGCTATCCACTGTTTTAGTATATACTAATACAATAATATTCTTAGATAATGTAGCCGTCGTTGTCGCCTTGCTTTAAGCTCCCTACTATCTCTCTACTATAAAGGTTGAAAAGAAGGAAGGCTTTCCGAGTAAAGACTCATTAAAATTAAAGTTTTCAGGAGATTTTGGGCATTTGAACGAACGTAAAATTGGTTTCTTAGGAGTTTGAAAGAAAGTTATCTACGTTTCTACTAATTTATGTAACTTTGACAGATGACGTACAAACTTGGCCTCACGTTACGGTCACTGTAAAATGATGGAATTTAAGAAACCCTAACTGCTACTCATGAAACATCGAGATTTTTCTCGGTATTAAGCCAACAATCCGTACGCATGCCTTCGCGCATCAATGTTGCGTGAACGTGGCCAAACGAGTACAGCCTCATGCAACATCCAAAATGTTGCACGAAAAATTTGACCGTTTTCAAATTTGATCCAACATCATCCAAACATGTTGCAACATATCACAATAAGGTGGCCAAACGTATGCAACATGTTGTGCCCAACAATGTTGCAAGATGTTGCGTTGAAATGTTAAGATTATCATCCTTGCATACAGCGAGAGCTACTGAAATTTAAACTGACCAATCAGAATTCAGCGAGCGGGAAAAACTGTGCTATCCTTGTGCTATCCGACGTCACGCCAATTGTTTACATTCTGATTGGTTAGATCGGTGGACATTCGCTCAGCCTTCCTCTTGTGATTCTCTTGACTGTCGCTTCTTTGAACATGACACATTGTTCTGGCAATCCACTTTATCCAGTTTATGGATTGGTCTAGCATGTGATTAACGACCAGGATCGCTTTTGAACTTTATTCTGTAGAAGAAGTAGACGTTGCTGAGTGAACATTTTTACGACGAAAGCCCTTGGTTTGTTCAGCACTTTGATGTCCGATAAGTGAGCCGAACTGTGTTGGGTGAATCACATTTGGTCGTCTGACCATATGAAGTTTTTTTCAGCTCTTGTTTGTGTCCATCATGAACGAACTTCAGGTGAAGCGCTATTCTGCTTTATGCCAACTTTGATGGCTTGTGATGAGCTTGCCTGCTGTCCAAATTGTTGTTTTATTTGGGCAAGATTAGTGTTATCGTTTTGGAACTTAATAGTGAGGGGAACAATTTTTCGTTCATCTGCTGTGCCAAACAACAAACAATCCTGTTGGGTGTTCCACGAGCTTGGCGAGTCTTGCAAGACCATCGTCTATCAGATCTGGAGTGGAGTTTTCTTTCAGTGATTACAACTTGCGATCGTTCTGCAAACATCCACGTAGCATGCAGCACTTTTTAGTGACTCGAGGATCCCCGGCCCGTTTTGCTGTTTCATAGGAAGTCGTGCATTTTTGAGCAGTTTGTCTTCAGTGCTTGTATTTTTTCGTTTGTTCCTGGTGGCGCAAAGTAACTTTGATAATTTGAAAGGACTTGAATCCTTAATTGAATTAGGGATTTTTTTATTAACGAACCAACACGTGAGTGGTGCACAAAATTAGGAGAAACTGTTGGTTGAATAGACAATATTTGTAGACGTAATTATCTACCCAGTTTAACTACTAAGCTCAACAAGTTTGGCTCCACAAGTTTCAGTTTCAGGCCAGGTACCCGAATTCACCCAGGTGTACACAACCATAGTGTTCTGTGGAAATTGAATAGCTCCTTGATCACGTGGTTACTTGAGAAGAAACTTGATGTGTTTGTTCTCTACATTGGTGAATGCAGCCACTAACTGTCCATTGTGGATAAACTCCAGACCAACTCTTCTTTCAATTTAATCTTTGTTCTTCGCAGGGCATCAACAATGGTGGCCCTTGTAAAATGTTAGTTTAAAGAGTTTGTTTCAGTTATTTCCCATTTCATAGGGCACTGTGGTGGCCAGGTTCACTTTCAAACTTATCATGGAAATGTAAATCAATACCAGTGAAAAGTCAGTCCCTTGAATTGTTGATAGAAAATTAATTTAAATGCATATTGAAACATCAGTTGAGGAACTTTTTTTTTCCCACTTTGTGAACCTAACATACATTGCTGCCATTTGTTTATTGCTTGGTCATTCAATGTCTTGATCACATCAAATAATTTATTTTTTAGGTATTGTATATCTTTATCTAAAAACTTAACTGGTTGCTTTTTGAAGCCCTTTTGCGGCATATTTAGATAGACAAGAAATGTTCCACAAAGGCTTAAGGTTGGCACTCAAGTGTTCCTTCAATAGTCTTATTCTGTAAAGATCACCTTGGGAGAATTGAATTAAGGCCAGTGTTTTCTTCTAGCTTCTTTCCCCAGTGCCCTCTGAGAATGGAGTTTATTTGGTTTTGCCCAATGTTGAAAGATGAAACAATGCCTAAACCAGCCGCAAGGAATACTTCATGGTGCTTTTTTACAAACATGGGCATGAGGGTGCTCGTAAGCATCTGAGCATTTTTTTGCTTGCTTAAGTGTTATTATAAATAATTTATTTCTCTACGAGAGTCTTCTTTTCCTGTTGGTCATTCAAAAATTGTTGGAATAGCCTGTTTGAGCTGTTGGATAGAGTCAGAACATTTGATGAGGCCCTCCTGGGGAGAGGAGTCCTTGTTCCCTTTAAATATTTGCTTGTGTTTCCTTTTCCCCCTAATTACTTTCAAACTTGTTCCCACCTTTTTGATCCCTAAAATTTAAATTGGTTTTCTTCCCTTGTTCGCTAAAATATTTTTAGATTGTTCCTCCGTTCCCTAGTTCAAATTAGCCATGTTCTCTTCTTCCCCAAAACCCCTGGGAGTGCCTCTTTCATGTTGATTCTCTTATTGGCCTAAACGTAATTCACTGTAGAATTGCAAGACACAGCAAGTTCTTATTTGGGAGTGAGGGAAAAGTTTTGAATAAATTTTCGCACAATACAAGAAACAAAATTTGACTGCACCTTCTAGATCTTATTCTTTTCAGACATGAATCAGCTTGTTTGTACCTAGCTGGCGACCTGCGGGAGGGCAAACTCTATAAGCTCTTCCTTAGTAGTGAGCCTTCCGCTAAAAAAACTTTGCAAGTCTGGCTTTCCGGTGTTAGGGGCCGAGGTTTTTGTGCAAAATTCATCAGCGGCTTCCTTGCAGCTTATAAAGGGAGTTCCTTCGAGTATTAAATGGTCAGTAAAAGGTTTGTAGTGCTTACACAAATTTTTGCTACTTGAAAATATATGTTTACACGAAACACATATCAGCTTGACAATTTTTCTTTCCCGATACCCCATTTAAAATTCACGCTATTAATAGAGGGCCAGAAAACCATTTAAAGCATTTTGTGGTATTTTTTTTGTTAACATTGGGTTGTCGGCGAGCAGAATTCGAACGTACGCTGTTGTGCTTTGGCTGTTATTTGTGCTTTTTCTAACTATTCTAAGACGAATTCAGGCTGTTATTTTCGAATCAAGTGTAAGAAGACGGCAAAACCATATTGATAATGTATTTAGTTGTGCTAACTTCGCGAATAAACACTTTGGTAGCGTCCTTTCGACGGGATAGATCCACAACAATGTCATTTACGCACAACCGAAATGCCCTGTTTCCGGTGAAAAGGCAAATGATTGACAGGATAGCACGGTTTTGACTGCCGCGCGCACTGCGGGCGCGGGTTCCGTATGCAAGGATTGGTTAAAAGAGGAAAAGTAATCGTGCATCGCGCATTTTTGCGGTACCCTGCATAACAACGACGTGAAATCACCAAATTTGAGAGTTTAACCTTTCTTTGTCCATTTAAAATTTTACCATGAAACCACTCGAACCAATTTATTTTTGGGATACTTCGCTCACATTATATGAAGCGAACGAGATGGAACAATCGCGAAAGACTTATGATAGAGCAACCTCGTCCCCAGGGTCTCTCTCTTCTTCCCTTCCTTGGAGGAAGGGAAGAAGGGAGTCCCTATAATCTGAGGTGACGTTTTAGTCGACGTCGACGTCACCGTCGTAGATATTACGGTGCAACGCGCCTTACCGCGGCTACCCAACAAACGTTCTCATTTCACAATTACGTGTAAATACGTCAACTCAACAACACCTGCAACGGTGTTCATCTTACAAACGCGCGAAGTTTGCAAGGAGGCCTGACTGTCAATAAAATTTGCACACCCTGTTTGGCGTATAATTTTTAAAAAATTTTGTTGGGTGGCCCCGTTAAGGCGCGTTGCACTGTTAAGTCCCTATTGTCTCAATTCAATGTAACAAACATCTGGACGGCCCAAATATGTTCCTCCACTAAGTATGGAGTTTATAATTTCAATTCAATTTCTGGCTATTTAACCCAAGGAGCTATCTCTCGAATTTCGAACTTATAGTTTTATACATATGCATATGGATTTTCAACGTTTACATAGATTCTTGTAAGTAACACCTATATATCTTGTTTTGTGATGTACAATAAAGTTATTATTCCCACTACGACAAAATCGAAGACATTCCACCAAATTAAAGGGCCTATAGGAACTACACATAGTATCACTCCCCGATAAACGTGTATTTTCAAAGTTAAGTTTTTGTGATTTGGCCCTAATGGTCCACGCCGCATGCGGCAACCTCACCTGTCACTCACTGACGTTTGTAAAATCTCCACAAGATGGGATCGACCATAATACAAATCAAGTACCTATAATCGGGGTGAAACGTTAAAAGTCACAAAATTACTGCAACAATGTACGGTTGACGTTCAGCTCCTTAGCTAATATTTCAGAGGCTACAACAATTTATTTTAATATATTTTATTCTAATTTATTATAATATATTATAATTTATATATATATTTATTATAATTTATTTATTTACATTTATTTAAATTTATGTCAATAGGCTTTAAAAGCCTCAAAGCCTAAATAGGTCCACCAAAAAAAGTCCAAGAAAAGGGACGATAAAGAAACCCGTAAGGTAATATCAGGTGATTTACGACACATAATCCGCCACGTCGATAATACTACTGGGGAACTTAAGGATGGTGGCTACTAATTTAAAGGCATTTTTGCCCCAATTTGTGATTACGCAGGAAAGGTAGATCTTAACAAGTGTTATTGAAATCCAAAAAGAAAATTTGGGGTAGCCATGCAATTTTCAAAGATAATTAATGAGCTCTAATAAAAGACAAAGCAATATATGGCGTTTTTTGTCAAATTGAAGCTTAATTATCTCTAAAGAATGCATGGTTATCCCCAATTTTCTTTTTGGATACCAAGAGCACTTGCTAAATTCTGCTTTATCTGCATAGTTTAAAACCGCGCAAATATATCCCTGTATTAGCAAGCATCTAATTTGAGGTTATGTGTAGAACGTGAGGAAATTACGAGAAATTTGCAATTTTCTCTCTAAACTTCCAAATTCACATCAGTTTTTTAAATTCTGGACTGCTGGTGCACAGGTGACATCCCATGCGACATGGGCTAATCGTAAATTGATTACAATAATGAACGCAAAGCTATATTTTCTGTTTCTTGCAGCGATCATCGTTGTCGTTGTCCTTGCTTAATCCCCCTAATAACTTCAGTACAATCTCAAGTTTATGAAGCTGAGAACAAGTTCTCTACTAAGCAGAGTGCTCGGAAAATATCTCAGCTCCGAGCAGGGAGGAGAACTATCTCAACTTGCATTCCATGTTTAGGAATGGAACCAAGGAACCCGGTGGAGGACGAGTACTTTAACCGGTACACCAACCCTACTCCCCGAAAAAATAAATTCCCTGAATGAGGAAGGAAGGAGGAGGGGAAGGGGCTGCGAGAGGGCTATGTAGGGGGGTTCTTTATCTCCGATCTGCTAAGAGTCATAATTTTTTTTTCAAGTTAGTGTAGTCTTACTGTATTATTGAAGCTTTTTTCCCACTGGTTGGCTTTTGAGGCATCATAAAGGAGCTCCCAGAAGTCAATTTTTAAGGTTATTTCTGTGTCACCACCATTATCTGCAAAATCACGAGGAAAAGACAAGTTCACCCTGAATGACAGAATATCTCGTCTCCAGGATCTTCTCGGCTTTCAACATGGTGGCGACAAGCCGCCCTTTACGGTTAACCGAAATTTTAATAATCAATTACCATTTTTTTACATTATGATATCATAATTAACTGGTAATATAATAGTTAATTGCCATTGGTATTCCAAAACTTTCAAGTCCAGTGCTCTTGACACTAGCGAAATTAAAACCACATACCCAGCTGACGTTATTTGAGCCGAAGAAAGAAAGTCAGAAGAAAATGCCGACTCACTTGCTTCCTGTTTTTGACTCGTATTTTAAGACTACTTATCGTTTAGCTCGCTTTCCCTCTCTGAGCCAAACAAGAAGGGCAATTCCAGCTCCAGTTGTTGTAATTTGTTCCGCTTTGCCATTAACCTTTTCCAGCCGAAATATACGGTCTCAGGTCAAACGACTCCAAACCAAATTTCTTGGCCTGGTCATTCAGGCCAAGACAGTCAATCAAAATACTTTTGAAAGAAACATTATATTTGTCATCTTCACCGATTTGAATCCTTGCTTGCAAAATCGCCTTCCGAAAATATTTTCGGTTTGGCCGAAGTGAACAAGTTACCGTCTGAGGTCGCTCTCAGGGCTGTTCTTGCATTCATGGTGGGTTGAAATGAAAGTTTAATCTTTGTCAATATTGACTGTGATGTGGAATTGTAACCGTGCGAACATCTTATCTAGGAATATTTGACTCAGATTAGTGGGCTTCCCAGAATGAACCTTGGTGTTTTCGCTTCCGAAAGATTTTGGCCTTTCTGGCTCAGAGACCAAAACCCGAGGAGGCAACCTAGAAATCCCCGCGTAAAAAGGTTAAAGGTAAAAGTTGGTAGACATTGTAGGGGGAAGCAATCTCGATTTGCTCAACCGGGCGCGCACGGTAGTATCGGTATTGCTTAAAGGGGCGCGCAAGTGGTATTGGTATTGTTCGGGTTAGCGATTGAAAAATCGAACATTGACGCAGATCTAATGCAAATCGAGTTGTCTGGCTCAGAAATTGATTTTGTCCGAACACAAATCAGAAACAGAGACGACGATTTGTCAGACGCAAATCGGAATCAGGGGTGACATGTTCAGCATGAAATTTAAACGTATTTCAATTGCCTTTCATACTATAGTAATTGTATTATGTAGTATGATTCGTAATGTGTAGCTTATGCAATATAACTACTGTTATCCAGGATCTCCTGCCATTGTAGTTGAATAAACTATAATTACTTACTCACTTACTTACTTACTTACTAACTACTTAGATCACTCGTGGCTTTATTAACCCTCTATTCGCAAGTCCATTCCACAGAAAAGGCCCGTCAAGATTTTCCCTCCCAAACACCAATCCTCACAGATTACTGTATGCCCCAGCACGCAATATTAGCACCTTTTACTTATATGTAGTGAAGCTTAGAGACGCAGATTAGGTACCATTTTTTAACATCAGAGTACTTACCGAAAGGAGCGTCCCACCTCTCATCAAGAACCGTTCTTTCTTGTTTGGAATACCAAATGACCAAATCCTTGTAGTATGCATTAGGAAATGTGTCCTTTCCTAAATAATAACGACCTGTCTTTAATCCATTGGGGCTTTGGCAGCAGGTGCATCTTTTTGGGTTCTGGTACGCATGCGTGATCCATCCGTCATGGTACACAGTAAGGTTGCCGGGTTTCTCCCATATTAGGCCAATATATTGCCACACTCCGTAGAACGGATAAATCCGGCATTCACAATACCTATCCTTGCCGTAGACACTCATGTTGTATTCGTGGTGTGGACCACTTTTGTTAAAGTGTATGTTGATACCTCTGTACAAATCTTCGTTATTGTCTTTGTTACCGAAGTAGGTCTCCTTGCTATGTTGGGAATGCGACGTGTACTTAAAAAAGAATCCGATGGTTAAATCGCATTTTGACGGGTCGTCCATGCAACTACTATTAAGTCCTTTTATCTCGACATAGGTATTGTTTGAACCATCTAGGTACAGCCCTTGACCAACAGGGGAAGTAGTGTTTATTACATTTCCATGAACATTGATGTTGATAGCATTTAAATCGCTAAAGGGCCAAGAGTCATGTGGTCCTACAAAACAAAGTAACACAAAAATTCCATCACAATAAAGTTAGCCGTAAAAGGTGTCATTATACAGAAAAGACTTATGTAGTGAAGACTATACATTCCCCCAAATCCATCTAAAGCTACCTTGGTTATTTCTCATCAGCGGCCAAGCTTTTTCATCGTGAAAGAAAAGAGAATGTTTGTACGAGAACAAAGTTTGATTTTCTGAGAGTAGCTTGGACACCAACGAGACCGATTTGAATCATGGGAAACAGTGATATACCCGGCATTCTAGTGACAGAACTTTCATTGATATCGATGACGTCATTTTTTTTCTGTTAATGTATTAGTGCATAGGCATGCCCATTGTTTTGAACCCAACAAAAGGATTTCTTACCTGCCTGAGAACCAGACACAAAGCCTTGCATGTCGTGGCACACAATCGATAGAAGGATAAGAATCTGTTAATTGATTTGAGAAACGTTATTTGTTACAAAAGAGCGTCAAGAGGAGAGCTACCGCTGTTTACAGTGACTCCCAAGAGCGTTTTCACAAATAACTCAAGTTCTACTAGGTATATCTAAAGGGTATTTTAGTTAGTTTTTCAGCTGTAAACTGAGTTTTAAGGCGGTCTTTTAGCTTCACTATACCGTGACCATGGCAACAATTTGGACATAGCAAACACTCTCAAAGAATATTAGATATCACACAGTACCAGACAAATATCAAAATGTTGCCCTGCTGGAAGGAACGACAGTATTGTAAACTTTCTCCAGTGGAAAACTCTTTTCGAGCTTCCTTAATTGATCATATAAATTTGATGGTCTGCGTCTCAGTTGTGAGTGGACAAAGTTTTTTCCGATTTTACGAAACTTAATTGAAATATCGATCTTGGCAAGACTTGCAGATGGTTTGATTTTCATGATCATTGTCGTTCCTTGGAGAGCGGTAAAACGGTTCCTTTTGGAAATACTTGGCGATACTATACCATTTCCAAATTACATTCTGAAGAGGTGTTGTTATGGAGGTACCAGACGCAATATTGAATACTCACATAGCTTGCCCTGAGCGAGTGGCGTATTATCGCCTTTTTCACACGGCCAGAATTTGGAAAACAACGCTTGCAACGCAAAAATCAAACAAATGAGTTGAGCACTTGGAGCTTGAAATTTACCCGATGGGGAGGAAATGACACACTACAGTCGTACGTCAAATCTAACGTTCGATTTAAACCTGGCAAATGCGATTCAAAATGCTTCTGGTCTTAAGCTTCAGGGGCACTCAACGACCAATTTGTTGTAAAATGTATTATTATACCCCAGTTAATGAAAATAAATGTTATTAAGGCATTTTCAGGTGTTTTTCAGTGTTGCTGGGAAAACATTATCTGTTCCTTTTTCCCAGCAAGACACACAAGAAATTTCCCAGCCAGCTAGATAAAATTGGTTGGTTTCCCAGCCAGCTGATCAAATTTATTTCCCAGCCAGGAATTCCGCGCGCTTTCAAATCCCTCGATCCAAAACGACCGAACAAAAGCGACAAAATCGGGACAAAACAGGTTTTTTTCCGCAAGCGCAATCACTCTGACCAGCCGTCGTATGTTTGTGACTACTCTCTGGGAGAGGGAACGGGTTCTCTTTTTTTTTTTTTTTTAGTCGTCCTCAGTCTTCAGAGTTTCTACAGCCAGCTCGGGTTGAAATGCTACAAAAAGTCAGTAATTCCCAGGCAAAACCTCCATCAATAACAAAATTTCCCAGCCAGCTCATCGAAACACCTGTATTTTTGCCAGCCAGCAAGATTCCTCTGGGGAACAGATAATGTGAGGAACAGATTCGTTGGGTGCCCCTGAAGCTTAACAACAATAAATGCAATTTATTTCAAAATTTCAA
>NC_090894.1:4732167-4734667 GCF_036669925.1 Montipora capricornis
GTGGTGTGACTGACCTGAAGGAACAACTGGTTGATCCAGAAACAAGCAAACACAAACAAAGAAGAACATAGAAGTTTGTTCCTCTTGTGCCCATGTTTATGTGTGGTTTTATGCGAGATTCTCCACAACTGGGAATCTGAATTTGAGTAGCCAATACATCTTCATAAAATAGTCCTTGTCACCCACATCTGTATGTCTGTATGTCTGTATGTTTTTTTCATGTTGATGATCATTCATATGCCTTCATGTAAGTTCCAGTTACTGTTAGGTCACCTGTTTGTATCTGTCAAGTGGAGTGGAGCCAGTCAAATTTCCAGTTAGTCTGTAGTAGCTGTCTCTGGACCAACAGCAAAATAAAGCTGTTATAATAATTATTGATGACTGGCCTTCAGTTGCACTTAATTAAAATTATTCGGCGAAAGCGAAGAGATCAGTCGAGGTGATTTTTCGGCTGATAATCCGAGATAGCGACCCAACGAGAGCGCGCGATTTTGTATAATCACCTGTGTGTTTATACTAAACTTAAATACAGTACATGTAATGTCATATCTTTCTTGCTATCTTCTCAGAACATTAGAGCATTACGATCTATAGCATAATAATGTCAAACAATAGTGTATCCTGTTTGGTAGCAAATTATTAAAGTGGTAGCACTTATAAGGATAAGAACTAGTTGTACTAAGTTGACTAATCATAGTGCTTTAAAATGATCCTACCGTGATTATTTTCTGGGTCTTCCACTTGGGACGATCTGGCTCCAGTTTTTCCGAGGCCAGATAACTTTATCCAGTGGATAAGTCACTATCCTAGAGTATAAAATATACATGAACTCCACATAAAATGTTGGTCAAGGCTTTTGTACACACCTTAGATGTGCTTAGAGTTTGCATATTTTATGACGTAAGAAAATACCGCAATCCTTGTCCAGATAATGTGAAGATGAATGATAGTGACTTATCCAGATGCAGTTATCTTGTCTTTGAATAGCTGGGACCACATTTTTGTGACTAGGACAAAATCATGACTGCAGCAGGAAGAGGGGTATATTGTACCATTATTTCTGAGGAGTTAGCTCTAAGCCTTCATGAACATGATAGTGAAAAGTTTGTTTTCCTAGGTTGCCCAGGGACAAGTTCTGGCTGATGGACATGCTCTTGATTACAGATTGAATGGTAATTAATAAAGACAAGACTTGGATATACTATGATTCTCAGTTAAGTACGCCACTAAGGAAGTTTGGTGACAGAGATTCTGCGTTAAAGTTACCATGTTGCCAAGGGCAACTTACTTCATTTCAAAGGGTAACTTTTCGGGTTTTGACCGGTCACCAGTCACCAGTTTGATTTAACCGTTACCCTTTGTAGATTTTGGTTAGCTTCATCGCTCATGACGTCAAGGCCCTTGGAAACAAAGCAAGTTGCCCTTGACAAGATGGGAACTCAAACATTGAAACGTAATGTCGCGAAACTTCCTAAGTGGTACTACTCAAAAGAGAATTGTAGTAATTTAGATAACAGTCCCACCCCACCCTATCACATCTTGTGTCCTGTTCCAGTGAAAGATAAAAAAACAAACCATAGTAATTTTCAAGACTTTCCTGATTTGAAAATTATGTTTTGGTGTCTTTTAAATCCTTTTGGTGGCTCAATTAATTTATTAGGGTTTGCACGTCATCAAAAAGTTGTTTAACTCCATCTTTGATCAATATAATTCTTGAAATATTTCTAAATCCTGTGCAGCTTGGATGTCATGGAGGATGCAGAGATTTTATGCTTTAACTTTGGTTTACTTTTCTGATTTCCACTTCTTTGGTATAATTTACATTGTGAATAAATTATTGAAAGTTAGGAAAGTAGGCCAAATGCAAATCAGCATTTAAGGACGTTTGCGCTGATTGTTTGTGCGCAACTTTTACTGCGCAGGTAACGCGACTGTTATGTGTCATGCATTACTTCAAGTATTAGTGTTAAGATCTTATGGCAACAAAAACACCAGGGAAAAATTCCAGGTTGGCTAAAAAATGACACCTTAATGTCCAATTCATCATGAAACGTCAAAGAGAAAGGACCGGGAGGCTAGAAAAGGTCGCTAATCGAGTAGTGGTTAAAAGTTTTGAAAACTTGAGGAAGGTTAATTTTAATCAGCGACGTTGCTTGAATTTAATGGGGTTGGTTTTTAAAAAAATGTTTTTATTACGTTATGAACTTCTTAGTTCAAAATAAATGCATGTTTGAAGTTCTTTTCCTTTACTTTCATGAAAACAGAGCAGAATTACAGGTATCTTCTCCTAATGCAAATGAATAGTGCGGACCTAAGAGGAAACAACCAGATATTTGCAAAAAACCACTGACCAGACGATGAGAAAGACGGCAATGGAGAGATATGATACAAAACACTGACCAAATAAAGACAACTCCTGCTTGAAACTTCGTTGCCATGCTCGAGAAAGTTTTTGTTTTACAAAAACCTTTCATTGATCAATTCTGTCTTGGGTTCCAGT
>NC_090894.1:4744667-4754667 GCF_036669925.1 Montipora capricornis
ATTTCCGCCACTTCATACTTGGCCTGTACCGTTTACAAAACTCCGTGTAAAAAACAATCATCCGCAGTTAACGTTCAGTTTAGTGCTAGAGTCTGTTCTCGCTAACTCCCTGTATACACAAACCGAACGACAATATTTGCATTTGTCTTTCTCGGTAAATTCTAATTACGGCGCTATTTTGAGTGGTGTTGAATCCTCACACCACTTGTTTACGATGTCACGAACCTCAGACGGCAACGGGCTCATTCGGTGAATATGCGAACTTCGATCTGGTCTGAAGTTGGGAAGTTCATTTCAAAGTCCGCAAGTTGTTTTCTAATTCGACGCGTACTATGCAACTTCGTAACTTAGTATCCATTTTCCCAACGAACTGCGCAACGTGGTGCGGTAATGTGAAATGAACCGTAAAATATCAAGAAATTATGTGAATTTGTTGTTGTGATTTCAGGAATCCCTACTCTCCACTTTAGACGAATCTGGGTTTGGTTTCATGATAGCCTTTTGTGGCCTATCTTGGATTCCAATAATATATTCGTTGCAGGCGCGATATCTTGTGGATAACCGTGTTAATATGTCCTGGACCACAGCCACTCCAACTGTAATTTTATTTGGTAAGTTTTCTAAGTAGAAAATTAATTAATTAATTAATTAATGTCGCCTTTAACTGAACTATTTGTTAACCTAACAGATAACATCATTTATGTAGAGATAATCCCACGAGGCCAGGCAAATTAAGGATAATATCCACAGATGGCAACGGAAGTTAGCTGTTTTCCATTTTAACGTGTCTTAAAATTGCCAGATTTATGTTACGAGGTAACTTTTCACTCTTTCAAACAATTGACCGAATGCAAAAATTATTCTTTTGTCTTTGTGTTAATTAGCCTAACTAGCCTCGTTCACACGCGTAAAATTGAAAGAATTTGGGCTGTAAAACGAGGCTAGTTAGGCTAATTAACACAAAGACAAAAGAATAATTTGTTGGCGGCCATTTTTGCATTCGGTCAATTAGATTGAAAATCTGAGAGAGTGGCGTGCGAAATGTTCAGTTCCGGTTTGCGTAAAAAAGTCAGTTGCCTAAGGGCCGATTTACACAGTACAATTTTTCTCACCTGCGACAAGCTTATCACAGGTCTACAACTCGTTTACGATTGTCGTGTGCGTTTAAAAAAATGTCGTAGCGTTTTAGAACATGTTTGAAAACGTTGCTACAATCGCAAGTCACGTCGTACGCCTGTCGTAAGCTTATCGCATGCGTTAAAAATCGTACCGTGTAAATCGGCCCTAAGGCTCCCCAGTATGTTTGGTGTTTTCAGACGTTGCTTAAATATCCTAAATCCTGTTTTACTGAATTTGGAGCTTTCCCGACGCAAACTCGCATGACTGAAAAGCTTCACAACTTAAATTTCGATTTTGATGTTCCAATACCTTCTAAAACCAAGTTTCAAAGTATCACAGTGAATTTGTAGTCTTTAACACTCCGATACGAGCACTGGGCAAAAGCCTTTGTCATGGTCGTATCAACCTCGCGAATGCAGGATTCATCTTCTCGTTCCCTCAATAACGCTTACTTACAAACACAGGTAAACATTTTCTCTTTTTCTTTATACAGTCATTGGGTACACAATTTTCCGCGGTTCAAACTCTCAGAAGTTTAGATTCAGAGCAAATCCGCTCTCTGAGGAATTTCGAGGTGAGTCGCATGTGTGAAAGAGAAACAGATGAGGCCCTCCCAAGGTGAAGGAAGGGGGGGGGGGGGGTCCTTGTTAGAAATTTGCTTGTGTTCCCTTGTTCTCGAAATTACTTCGAAACTTGCTCTCAGCGTTTTGATCCCTAAAATGGCTTATGTTCCGTTGTGACTTCAGATATTTTGTCTTTGTTCCTTTGTTCCCCAATTCAAATTAGCCATGTCCCCTTAAGGGTTCCCCAAAACCCAAGGATGCGACACCTAACAAATGAATAACGTTTTTGACACATTGGCCGTTTTTATACTAGAGACGCATGATTCGTCTGGGACGAACTTGGGCAAACACTATTTTTGCGTCTGTTAAATTCGTCTAGTATAAAGACGGGCACAAGGCGCATTATGCGTCTGGACGAAGTATCCAGTTTAGTGCGTCTTCGAAGACGGATACTTCGTCCAGACGAATTATGCGTCTTGTGCCCGTCTTTATACCAGACGAATTTTACAGACGCAGAATAAATGTTGCCCACGTTCGTCCTAGATGAATTATGCGTCTCGTATAGTTTGTCCCGTTTTTACACTAGACGGATAACACGAGAGACGCATAATTAGTCTGGACGGATTATGCGTCTCTAGTATGAAAACGGCCATTAAGGTGATGAAGCTACTCATCACATTGGCTGAATGATGACCACTTTGAAATGAGTGCTTGGACTTGAATACGACTTATCAGCGCCACGTGAAATGGGCCCTTTGCAGCTGGGGATCACATGGTACAAAAACCGCCATACTGGAGAGCGAATTGCACACTGGGACACTTTAAACAAAGAAATTTAAATTACCGTAAGTTGCTTTGTTTTAGGTGTCGCAGTGCGCAATTTGCTCTGCTCTCCAGTATGGCATTTGGCAGTTGGCAGTTGGCAGTATGGCAGTTTTTTGTACCATGTGATCCCCAGCTGCAATGGGTCCATTGATGCCTAAAACATGCCGGTCATTTAGGGGGTATTTACATGCGACCGAAACGAACTAACCAGCTTCATTCCGTATCGGCCTCCATACTTTTCTTTTCTTGCGTTTACACGAAACCGGCCTGAGAATGAACTCAGACGGGTCTGCCTTCGTCTCGGTTGCTGGACCGAGACGAGATACTCTCGTACCTGGCTGAATTCGTACCGTTCTCATGTAAATGACCAGAAATCTCAAACTGGATCCAGAAATTTCAAGCCTGTGTGCTTTTGTGTTAGCGATATATAATATCATTTCGTCCGGAGACGAGGCACCAAGCATTTCGTCCCGGTTTCAGGTAAACGGCTGCAAGAAGTAATTAATTTCATACCGGTCTGAGTTCGTCCCGGTCTCATGTAAATACCCCCTTGGACACTCATTTATGATATGTATTATTCATCAAACCCTCCCTTCACTATGGGACATAATAGGAACTCGCGAATGTCCAACTCCAAGATGGATTGATAGCTTTGTGAAAGAGCAAGTGCACTTCAATTGCACGGTCATGGGTTATTGTGGGATCCCTTTCAAGTTTGGATTTAGTGTTCAAGCTTGACGATCGTTGTGCGGCTAGTTACATCTAAATGTCGTATCTGGTCATCGGCATGATGTCTGTGTTTTCTACACTTCAATCAACGCCGAGTTGGCTATCTCTCATCTCATATTCAACGCGCGCTCGTGGCATAATTGTTAAGGGCGGTTTACACGGTACGATTTGTCGGCCGGTTTTGTCGGGCCTATAAATCATACCGTGAAAATTGTGTAAAGCGTGTAATTTTTCCTCCAAAGATCTCCCCGTTGTCCTTTTAGTATCCTCTATTTTGAACGCTTTAATTTTTTCAGTAGTTGAGCGCATTACCCACTCGCATACCCTTTGATTGACTTGGTGGTTTCTATCTGAATGTCGGACCGATTTTCATTCCCATGAATCGGTCGCTCATCGGCTGTCAAAATACACGCAAGATTTGCGCTCTGACGCCGTCGGGCCGACAAATCTTACCGTGTAAACCGACCATTAACTAGACGCGGAAAAGTGTATGTATGAAAGAAGAGTTTCGTTTTTCAACAAGTGCATACTTGTCCAATATACACCATTAGATTCCGGTCGTCAAAGCTTCATATCGGACGGAGGAAGAAAGACTCTATTCGGGGATCAGTAACCGGAAGTTAGATCCTTATCGACTTACCGGAAGTATAGTCGTGAAAAAGAAAGGGATTAGAATTCTTGTCCAATGGAGTCTACTGGAGTGCGTTCAAACAAGCAACAACTCCGTGTCACAGAACAAAACGAAACTAAATAAATTTCCCACAAGTGGCTGTCGTAGTCACGATGCAAGCACAACCACTAACAACATGAGCATATCTATTAACTTGTTGTAAAGTGCCTTTTGTCCGAAATGTATTGGTGTTAGTTATCCAAGAGGTTCTGGTTTGCTGATGTTTCTTGTCGTCGTGTTTGCGTCGTATGTGCAAGACCAGTCCTGCAGCATTAAAATAATGGACGGTATGTCTGGACGAAACGTTTTTACTTATCAGTTAATGCATAGAATTTTTTAAGTTCAAAACAAATGAAAAACGTTTTAATTTCACAGACGCAGAAACCATTATGACTTCATCTGGTAAACGCCTCCTTGTCTCTGGTTGGTGGGGCCTGGTACGACACCCCAACTATCTTGGTGACATCATTATGGCCTTTGCGTGGACCTTTCCGTGCGGTATGTCGAGTTGTTTAATCTGAAGTCTTTCTAGTCATAGCCTGGCTGGTATTGCTTCTTTACTATCCCCAAGCCTAAGAACACACAAAAAATGTTTATAGCTTACAAATATCAGTAATTTGTTCCCAATGCGCGAGCTGGCGGAATTCTGCGAATCCTGCAATCTGATCTTGCCCGCCAGCCCGGGAGGAATCCTAGTCCTGGTTGCTTGAGCTTGTGCGATGAGCCGGCGTCAGGACCAAAAATATATTGTTTGAAGCCTTTTGCAGTGCGACGCGCCTTACCGTGGCCACCTAACAAAGTTTTTTAAAACTTATACGCCAATCAGGGTGAGCGAATTTGATTGACAGTCACCCCTCCTTGCAAAGTTCGCACGATTGTAGTTGAACACCGTTGAATGGGTTGTTTTAGTTGACGTACTTACAAGTAATTGTCAAATGTGAAAGTTTGTTGGGTGGCCACGGTAAGGCGCGTCTCACTGTAAGTGTTTTTGAAAGTAAACAGTGTTGCTTTACAAAATAATTAAAAAATGTTGTGAACAGAATCAACCGATCATTGCGCTTTTGCCCGATGTTTCCCTCTTGGTAATGTCCATCGCAAGCCAGCTTTACATGTAAGCAATTGTTCCCAGCCAGCACGTCTTTTTAGGAAAAGATGTGCCTTGGTCTGTCCGTATAGGGAAGAATTGTGCCCTCGATCTCGAGTACAGCACTCGGCTTGCGGCCTTGGGCCGTACTCGAGACCTCCGGCACAGATTTTCCCTATACACAGACCTCCCGGCCGGTGAATAACGTACGTATTTAATCCAGTTGTGAATTTTTGAGTATCGCCATTTAAAATTCACCGCTATAAATGTGTTTTGAATAAACACAACTGTTTCAATGTGAGAATTCATTTTTTCACCCGTCAATTCAAGAACTGGGAATTTATAGCGGTTTGCTAGCCCTCTAGGATAGTAAAGTACTTTTTTCATTACCTGAACGAAAACGTTTGCTAACCCCAGGAGTCGGGCCATACCTAGACTACAAAACAGTCGGCTTTTATTTTCGTTTGCTCACTTTTCGCACGCTTTGCGCGCGATCCTCGCCCTACTCCAGACCTTTCGCTTGGTGAAATGCATTGGACCAACGCAAAAATACAATTGTTTTGCAGTCAAGGTGATACCTAAGTCACGAATAAGAGCTGGGAGAATAGTAAGCTAAAGAAGTACACCAAGTGCTGTAAAATGAGTACGTGCCAATCACAGTCGGTTGCTTTCGGTTTTACCTGTGCTGGTCGAGCAAGTGACGCGTTATTTTAAATGGCCAATCACAAAGCACAATAAAGTAAACCCAAAGTAGGATACTGTAACCTCATTTAATTCCATAAGCGCACGTTGGATATCCGGGATATGAGATAGCCAGCGACTCGAGTTGGCTATAACCATTATCATATCGAACAAGCGCAAACGGAATAATTATTTTATCAAAGTTTCACGAAATTCTAAACACTTGGACACTTGGAAATTAAAGCCATTCTGATTTCAGTTTCCAGCTTCAGTTTCCATATTATTAGCTCTTGCGGTATATGAGCTGATTAGCGAGATTGAGTGAACCAGTCAGAAAGCTAGAAACGCAATATCCGTGTCGAAAATTTAAGAAATAATGTCTGTTAACACATCTCTGTTGTTTTGTCTCTTTTTATTCAGGCTTCAATCACGCAATTCCTTATTTCTACCCAGTGTTCGTGACTTTTTTACTCGTAGACCGTGAGCTGAGAGATGAAAAGAAAAATCGCCTCAAGTACGGAACAAGTTGGGACGAGTATTGCCGGCGAGTACCTTACCGCATTTTACCCAAGATATTTTAGAATCTTTGCTTTTAATAGTATTTTTTATACTCAAAGTTAGTGGGTGCCCCCGTTCATTAATAGTTGCATCTCCTGGAGTTCTCATACTTTTTTAAGCGATCGCGAAGTCTACAATTTGATAAGAAAAACCGCTCATTTTCTCCTCGAAAATGGAAAGCAGTATTGTCTGTCCAAAAACAAATTGTCGTTTTGAAGGACAGTTTCCAAAAGCCTTTTTTTTCTCAGAGATAGAGAACGTTCTTTTTGTGTGGAAGGTAGCTTAGAGTAACAAGATGGGTTTTAGCGTTTCAGGATGAATTTTAGTAGTGGACTTAGCGACTATTTTTTTCAGTTTTTACGTTTATCCTCCTCAATCATTGTAAATCTATTACATTTCATTATACTTTACGTATTTATATGTTCCCGTAAAGGGTTTATACATTTTAATTGCATGCACGGAAAATATTAAAGATGTACTCTCTTATCTTTGTCGAAGTAGACTGACGTAATGCCTGGGCGTTCGTGCTTTTTAAAGGCTAGTGTGTAAATAAAAACGCCATTATTTGAAAACAAACGTTGACTAGTAGACTGCGCATGCACGGGTACACGTGACAAATGGAAGGCCCCATCCACTCTAACACGTGATCTTTTGATGCTGTTTCTTGTACCATTCACACGGACTAAAACACCCACAAGCACCGAAGAAAAAAGAGACTTGAAAACGCTTCGTTTGCTTTTGTGGATAACGGTAGAGCGCAAAACTTTTGAAAAAGACGAGCGTAAGGTAAGAAGCGCGTGGGGATTTTATAATCCGTTCTTTTATAGTTTGTGAGTTTTCTTTGTGGACAGGTGAAAAAGATATGAAAACTCTGATGTTGAGGAATATCGTTTTCCTTTGATTGGCCGAAGGATCTTATCACGGATTTGTGTAGGTGGGGCCAAAACCTGTTTCATCTCGCATGCAAGAATGAAAAGATCAAAATTGCTTGCAGATCTTTTTTTTTTCAAAACAAGAAGTAGATTTGAAGTTTTCAGTTTTGCTCAAATTAATCTCTTTTTCGCAGAAGAAATCTGCATGTCGCTCCTACCACGTGCATGACGCGTTTTTCACAGCATGTCTCTGCTGATTTAGTTACGTACGAGCCTTGTACTCCACGTGTAAAAGAGTTAAGTTTATTCTTTCATTCGCTTTAGAGTTCTTTCCTTACCGTTTCGTAATGTACCATATTCTTTAGATTGTACTTCTTTGCAGTTCAATTTATATTTTAAAACTATATCCCTCCTTCGAGATGGTATGCTCCTCAAGCTTTATTGGTATCCAAACAGACGATATTTTTACCCCCTACATAATAATATATCTTCAGTTCTTTTTTCCAATGCTATAAGGGCTTGTTTTGTGGAAACAATTAAACCGCATCGAGCGATAAATCCCATCTTGCCGTTTGATAGTTATAACGCTTACACGAGGAATCAGGGCCATTTCTCGAACTTGTTTGTTTTACCATGGGGGCAATTGGGCGGACAGTTTACTTGTGGACTCTTGAAAGTTTACAGAGACCACATCCCCCGTTAGGAATCTGGCAATTAGAACGGCGAACCGCGTGGCAGCGGACACCGAAATATTCTTTTTTCTGTAATTACTCCAAACGTCTTGCATGTACAGTTGTAAAGTAGCTGGTATGTCAGCCTTTTTTGTTTTTAATCTTTTGAAAATAAAGTGTATCCTTTTTTAGACTTGGTACATTTACGACTTCTCTGCTTTTGATAAGTGTCCAAGAAAATGAAGGAGGGAGGCAGAAAATGAGGACCTTAGGGGGTTATTTACATAAGATCGGTTCGAACTCAGACCGGTATGAAATTTGTGCAGCCGTTTAGATGAAACCGGGACGAGATGGTTTCGGGATGAAATGATATATTTTGTCAGATAAATATATGGCTGACCCAAAAGCATACAGGCTTCAAATTTCCGTTCGACCTCAGAACCGATACGAGAATTTCTCGTTTCGGTCCAGCAACCGAGACGAAGTCAGGCCGGTCTCTTGTAAACGCATAAGAAGAAATGTATAGAGGCCCATTCGAACTCATGCCGGTCTGAGTTCGTTCTGGTCTCATGTAAAGACCCCCTTAGTAGACTTCATAGTAAGCGCTAACGTCCCAGCGAAGTGCTCCTTAGCATTGACCAAAAACAAGACAAGAAGATCTTTCAGATCTTAAAACTGCGCTTTGAAAATTTATCTGTTTTCTTACCACTATAGTCGCAACGTAGTACACATTCCAAAGCAGTCTTTGTTGATTCACTATGACTATAGACAAAATTACCTGATCAATCTGTAGCACAACAACGACTGCACACGAACCTATTGCACTATCACTTATAGCCGAGGTGAAATCTCCGATGACGTAATGGTCTTAATTAAACTGTCATCAGGATATCTATGGGTATGAACGACACTTTCAACAACTTACAGCTTTCTTTCCTAAAAGTCGCGATTAAATTTAATTGGTTTTTTACACGAGTAAGGGCCTAGCAAAGGAGTCACACGCGTCACTTAATTTAAGAATTACGTTATCCGCGGCTATGTTTAGTACGGTGGTTATTTCCCTACCAATGAAAGTTGAAACGTTGACACATTACATGGATGACATAATGACCTTTTATGTATTCAATACTCGCTTCGAATTAACCGCTTAAATAACACAAAAAGGCAATATATTTTGTACTAAATAAAGAGTGGAATATGCATAAAAGTTTAAGTACATTAACGTTTTAACATTTTTTGGCGAATACCTGTAAACATCATAAGCTGCGTGATTCGAAGTACCACTGACTATATGACCGAATAGAAATTTGGGAGTGCTCACCAACAAAACTAAATTTTATCTGTTTCTTACCACTATAGTCGCAACGTAGTACACATTACAAACAGTCCTTGTTGATTCACTGATGACTACAGAACCAAAATCACTTGATCAATCTGTAGCACAACAAACTGACAACAACGGCTGCACACAAAGGTATTGCACCATTACTTGTAGCCGTCGTCA
Organism: Montipora capricornis; assembly: GCF_036669925.1. NCBI lineage: Eukaryota > Metazoa > Cnidaria > Anthozoa > Scleractinia > Acroporidae > Montipora > Montipora capricornis. The sequence goes on from NC_090894.1 coordinate 4,753,944, forward strand.
AATCTCCCGATTGCACCATCAGTCGTAGCCGTTGTGAAATCTCCGATGACGTAATAGTCTTAGCTTTCTTTCTTAAAAGTCACGATTACATGTTTCAATAAGACACAAAAAAATATATATTTTGTTGTAAATAAAGAGCGGACTATATTCATAAATTTTTTTTCAGTACATGAACGTTTTATCAACTTTTTGCCAAATTAAAATCCTAAGTTGCTTGACGGGAAGTCTAATTGACTATGTTGCCGAGTGAAAGTTTGTTTCCGCTCTTGTACAAAACGAAAAAAAAAAAAAAAACCGTTTGCAGAGCAAGAACAGCGCTCGGCCCATGGGCGCGCGGTTAATTAGGAGAACGGGAGGGACTGAGGAGAGGAAGAAGACATAACAAAAACACCCAAGGCCTTCTTATGCTTGTGCAAGACAATGATGGGTAGGAGAAAGTGAAATTTTGTCTATTCCTCAAAATTCAAAGTCACACTATTCAGCATGTCTTGAAATGTTTCAACGAAAAAGAAATTCCCTTTTGGGGCTGGTTCTACCCTGTGAGCAGTTGGTTTCTACTACTCTTCCCGAGAGACAAACCACTGCGAGGAACCGTTTGATTTTCCATCGAGCATGTGCAAAGTACGTCACACCACACGTGATGCTTTTGACATCACTTCCTCTTATTTCGAGGGAAAGAAATGGAATCATTATCCAATAAGCTCGCATAAACGCAGCGGTTACG
>NC_090894.1:4764667-4797167 GCF_036669925.1 Montipora capricornis
TTTACAGCGGTTATTAGTAACAGGCACCCCTCAAAGACTTTTTTCATTTTTGAAAATAAAATTTAGGTGGACGTGAATCAAATGTTTCTATGACGAATTCAACTGTCACCAAGAGAACAGGAGTATCGCCATGGAAACATTTGATTGACGTCCACCAAAATTTTACTTTCGAAATATGCGAAAAAGTCGTTGCGGGGCGCGTGAAAGTGATAACCGCTGATAAACAGCAAGTGTCAGACCGAAATACTTGCATCACTCAGGTACACCAAAGACAAACTTGATCTGGAACGGCTCAAACCTAAAAACTGGTCAAAACACTGGGGACATCCAAAACCCCGAACAGTGCAACCACCGTTGCAAGTAAGACGGTAGGGGCCACATCCGTGTAACGAGAGCTTGCCTTGTTGGGGTTTGTTTCGTACAAAGTAATCATTGTGCCTTGGATGGTCTCCACAACTTGATTACACGACGTTCCTGGCACAATTATGATTCTGTATGTAGAAAGAGTCTTTACTTCAAAATCTTGTTCCAAGATGTCTTCGAGAGAAACCGTGTCAGTGTGGTAAGTCTTCGTTACTCCAGTCTTTTTATAAGTGACGCTAGTAGTCAAGGAAATGAGATGTTGATCGATATCATCTTTAAGCAAGAACGTCTTCGAAGAAGATGCTCTTGTACAGGGACTGCTGCCGCTATAGCCACCGCCAGAACTCGACAACCTCCGTTTTTTAGATCTGATCCTGACAGCTCGTTTCTTTGGGAGGGTAACATAGCAGCGGTACATTGGATAGCCGCTGCTATACACAGGAGCGTTGCTCACAGTATAGAAGAACAGAATGTAGCCGGCAACTACCTTCTGAAACGTGTCTTTTTTGGAACCAACTTTGGTTTGACTACGGATTACAGGAGAACGAAACGTCTTGGGTTTGATTGGTGTATTCTTTGTGATTGTGGGTTTGGAACTTTTGGAACCGGAGGAAGAGCGACCTGAACTATATCTAAAGCGACCGCCGCCTCTGCGTCTGGCAACGATGGATAGCACCAACAGCAAGATTGCGAAGGAAACAAAAAGAGTAACTGTCGACAGCCGCATTGTGGACTAACTGAACGGTTATGGCACCTTGACTTTTATGATCCGTGCTTTGAGCAGCTTTGCAATATAAGTAACCTCCCACGCAGACACTCGTAGGGCTTCATCACGCGTTTCTTCCCCACGAGCGTTTTGCTAAAACGAGCCACACATTCCTTTCACTCTGTTAAGTAACTGTCATCTCGAAATCACGTATATGTTGCGTAGGAACCAATCGGCGCTGTGTAGATTACTCCCTTTGAAGCGTCAATGCGTAATTTTCTTTGGATAAATCATAAAAGGAACGAAGCCTTTCCAAAACATGGTTTACACCGCGCATCAACCTAAAATATTCCTCAATTACATTAATTATGTCTCCTCGGTGGGGTATGCATTTGCACTCTCGCGAGTCAAAATGATTGCTTAATATGGTGCCGTTTCATCTAAAATTGAAAGCGCCGTGGAAATATATAACTACGAATAAAAATATTAAAGTATTGCGAGCGTATTTGAACTGCAGGAGAACCATTACCTCCAAGCGAAATGAACACAACTAGGACAATTGCGAAAAGAAAGCTTGAAAATTTCAGGCTGCTTTTGGCGATGATCGTCTCTAAAAATTGATTTAATATTTTAGTGCTGCAAACCGATCGTTCGTACTCATTGTTTCTTCGATTTGAAAAATATAGCAAACTTTTAATTAGTTGAGCAGAAGAACTACAAAGAAATGGGGTTATTCGCCGAACGAAACGGCTCCACTGAAATAGCGCGGAAAAAATGTAAATATGACATCAATCCCAAGCGAACGCCCCAAATAGGGAAGATATCTGTTTACAAACATTGTTTTTGTTATTCAAATATACCAACCACAGAAACAAAATACCCTTTGTTTCGACAGCCAATGAGGCTCTGGTTGGCACATTAATGACGATAGGTGACGTCAACGATATCTTTGCTCTAGGTTTGATCTCATGGGAGCAAAATGTTTTACTAACCCGATACGAATTCTACATACCGTACTCATTCTGTGAAGAGCTGCAAACATCTAAGCCAAAGCATGCGATTTATACGGTCCACTTTCTCTTTGATAAGAATGTAAGTCAGCAATTTTAATTGCCCAACACACGAAGCCCATTTTCAGTGACCGTACGCAAAAGTTCTCAGGGTCCAAAGTGCAATTCCAGAATCGGGAAGTGCGTTGTGTGATTGGTCTACGTCAGCAGACGCTCATGGGGGACGAACGCATGACGAAGCCCTACAAAAGTCCTCGTGGGAAATCAGCGATCGCTTCCGGCAATTCCACTTTTCAACAAAGTTCAATAAACAGGTCCACTATTTAGCTATCTTGAGCATCAATTAAGCTTGCCACGAGACCAGTACTCTCACTCTCTGAACTGCTGCTGTCTCTTTGTTTCATCTGTGCATTGTGTACTTCGTGTTTTGTTTTCGGATCCTCCTTCTGGTTTAATTCCTTCCACTTGTCCGTTCTCTACAAATTTCGTCTTGTATGTCAAAAATGACCACAGTGATGACATTTCGGCCCTTTTCCTTTTCATCGGTGCTGACAAGTCATGGCCTTTGTCTCGCTTTCTATCCCTACAGCAACTCTATCCTTCAGACGTTCTGTTGCAATCTCCATCTTGGGAACTTCTGCATTTGCTTCAAGTTCTGTAACTAACATATTATTTCGATCGGGAGATGTACCCCTCTATCCTCCTCCTTAACAGGGTCACCAGCTGCTGCTAGGGTATCACAAATCTCGATCATTGCCTTTATATGCTTTTGTACCGAGTCCCGTTTCTTTAACCGCAACGAGTATAGTTTACGCCGGAAGGCTACCTTGTTGACCCATGATTTTTTCTGAATCGAATCAGAAAGTTTCTTCCATAAAGTGGAGGTATCATCTGGGTCTCCACTCAAATACAACAATGATGGATCAATTGAAAACACTATAGTAGCCAGAGCGCGCGCGATCTCTTCTAGCCATAAACTTTGAATATTTCGCGGCTTCTTCCTCAGCGGGGGAATCTTCGTTTCCGCTCACAATCTCCCAGAGTCCGTCTCTCATCAAAGCCATTCTACACTGCACTTTCCAGGAAGGATAGTTTTTCCCATTCCAGCTGTGGAACTATCGTGACGGTTGTCAATTCATTTGCCATATTTCCAATGCAAATCTCTTATGATACGATAACTTTCAGAGGTCACGTTACAACAACAAAAATAGGCACGCATTGTGTACGTGTGGTAATGCAGTAACATAGCGCTATATTTTATATTGTCAACTGAGCTGCGTTTTGTCTTCCAGGAGATTCAAGTTGTCTTTGCGTAATATGTAGCTCTAATGGTACTGTATATCATTATAGTGCCATGGTAGATGTCTTAGTTAAACAGCGCCCTGTAAATAGACGTGTGGTTACTAGCAAAATACTGAACACAGAAAAATTGAGGAAAATAAAAGGGAAACAAGAAACACTGGCTTCGAGGCTGACATGTTGATCATTTTCAAGTTCTCTTACAACTTCTTCTTTACCACAAGTTTAAGCGTGCACTTACCCTGGGTGCCAGAGGTTCTATTTTTCTTTTGCGCGGAGCGAGCGTTTAAAACGGAGAGGCGAAAAATAAGAACATCTGGTAACGGCGGTTAAGAATCTCACTTTCATGCAACTTCGAAAAAAGATAACTTGCCAAACCGGTCTTCTATACTGATCTCAATGTTGTACCCAATTTAAGTACTTTGGAAATATAACGTTTTGATATTGACATTTCCCATCGTGCAGCAACCAATCAAAAGCGACATGAAACTAAAAACTAATTACCATTGGTAGTTGCGGTTTAGTTTTCTCACCCGTTACTTTTTTTTTTGCTCGAACCACGATATTTCTAGTTTTCACGGTTTTCGGGTTTTCTTTCAGCTTTAGGATATGCGAATCAATCAAGGCATTCAAGGGACAAATAACGACTGCGATGGCAGCTTTTAGATAATGAATCCATGATCATGAAAATACGAACAAACTTTCGGCACAAGTTGAAATGTCAAAGATTTGCCGCATCAAGTTGGCAGGACCACAAACACATCCTCACGCTTGATGACATTCCTGAACAGGTTTCAAATCTAAAATCTCCGAAAATCCAGAATTTACTGTGCATTGTACTCTGCAAACCTCTAAATGCTCGCTCGAATTGACAGCCTTCCACCGCCATTTTTGTTTTTGTAGCACTCCTTGTGCTCAAACCGGTTTTGTGGCCACTGGGGTGCACTATTGCCGTTCAACCAGTGAAATTGAGTTTTAGATTGTTTTTGCTCGGAAAGGACTGGCACTTACTATGAAAACCAATCAGCGACCGTGATCATATTCACAAATCATGGAAGTGAGATTCTTAACCGCCGTGACCAGAGGTTCTTACTTTTCGCTTCTCCGTTTTAACCGCTCGCTCCTCGCGAAAGAAAAATAGAACCTCTGGCATCCAGGGTAGAGTGCACTCTAAGCGTCTGACAGCTTTCTAATACAAAAGTTCACTGAAGTTTCCCTGTCCCGCAGGGTTAGTATCTGGATGGGAGACGTCAGAAACATAGGACCGAAAATTCTATTTTAACGCTCCAAAATTTAAACTAAGCAAGGTACAGATTTTGTTACAAGGAAAGGTTACGTTTGTACAAACGTCAGTAGGGCTAACGCTCACATGGTTCATATGGGATAGAAATCTAGCACTTCATGTTACACTACACTCTATTCAGTTAACTCTGTTTAAAATATAAGTGCTACACGGCCAACGTTTGTATAAACGTAACCTTTCCTTGTACTTGTACATGTTCATTGCCGTGACATTAACATCTTCAGTTCCCACGGCCTGCTCCGATCTGACCTTGTAGCTCAGTCGGTAGAGGGCCGGAGATCTAACTCGAAGGTCGTGGGTTCAATTCCCACCCTGATCAGAGTTTTTCTCTGTCCTTGTGTGGGCCCATTTCCATCAGTAGGGCTAACGCTCACATGGTTCATATGGGATAGAAATGTAGCAATTCATGTTACACTACACTCTATTAAGTTAACTCTGTTACAGATTTTGTTAGCCCGCTTTATGCAAAGCAAATATTGATGCAAAAGCAAATAAATTTTGATACACAGTTTTGTGACTACTGCGCATGCCCGTAGTCACTCTTGCCGAGAATAGAATACACTTTGCCAATCCGCATACAATCAGTACCGAATCCGGACGTAAACAGTACGATGATTTGCCAATAGTTCGCGAGGACGAACGAAATGCTCGGGTGCCTCGTGTTCGCAGATGATGATCTTTGAAGAATAAAGTTCTGTGATTTGAGGTGAATTTTTTAATATTACAACAGTTACTTCTCGGAGCTTTCATGTTTTGTTTCTCACCGACCAATGGAGCCCATTTATGCGTTTAATGAAGCGGTTGAAGGAACGCCAAAGCCCTTTGAGGGAAAACATTTGTTGGAATATTTAGCCCGGTAACGAGATAAAGCTTTGAAGTAGCGCGTGATTGTCAAACTATAGATGGTTTCACGGTGAGATCATCAAATTGTCAAGGTCTTCTGAATTGTTATCTATAGGAGGTTAAAGATGACCTAGAAATAAATCTCTTTTCAAGTTTCCAGTTCCGTGACGTCTTTCGTTTCGAAAGTACAGCATTTTGAATTTCAAAAGTGTCACCTCACGTGACATCATGATACCAAGCTATTTGATTGAAAAAATGTCTATAAAATATTGTGTCATCAGCAACAAAATTTGCGACGAGTAGTTCTGTCGTTTTGGAAATAGCAGCTGCTTCATTATTCATCAGTGTCACAAATTCTTGCCGAATTTGGGGCTCATCTTGTTGAAACTCAAGCACGCTTCCAACAGACCTTTAGTTTTCGTGATTTACGTAGGCGCTGCGTGCCTTTTGGCACCACGGACACTCTGGGTTTATATAGGAAACATGAATGATTTTCTTGTTTTGCATAAAGCAAGCTAACAAAATCTGTACCTTGCTGAGTTCGCATTTGATAGCGTTAATAGTATTTTCGGTCCGATGCTTCTGTTTTATGAGGGGTATATTGTTTTGGTCTCCAATCCAGACACTAACCCCCTTCAGTGATTAACTTCAGTGATTACAAATTTATTACAAAGTTGTCAGATGCTCAGAGGGCACGCTTAAACTCGTGGTGAAAAGAAATTGCGAGGGAACTTGAAAATTATCAACCTGTCAGCCCAGAAGCCAATGTTTCTCGCTTCTCTTTTATTTGTTATTCTTCAGAGACTGGAATGCTGTAGTTCAAAACCACACAATTCAGTGCCTTCTGATTTTCTGTAACACGTACCACAGGCAACCCAGTGTATGCTTCACGGAAGCATCTCGTTGACACACAACTACAAAGTACTATGAGTGATATCGATTTTGCTAATCTTCAGACAACTTAAATTAAACAAACATATTAAGAATACGGTTTACTTGGAAAACCAAAGCAGAAGGAATAACTTCCGTTTTGTGGGTTTATTAGAAGATCATGGTGAGTCCTGGGAAGAACTTGAACTTGAAACTGTTAAGGAAATCGAGCTTGCTTATCGCGCTGGTCGGCTAACTAAACAGTATGTTACGCCGAAGAGGTTACGCCAAGAGGCGTCGTGTGTAAATTCACTGGCTACAAGGCTACAAGGCTAAGAAATCAATTGTAAAGGCAGCTAGAAGAATCGAACCTGGGGGAACCCAGGCTGGCTGAAGAGATGACGGAAAAAAGAATCCAAGAGCTTAACGGCCGCAATTGAAACACATAAATGCTCATATTTCAAGTAAAAGTTTGTATTTCTCCTACGATTATTAAGGACAGGCACAAAATTACTGAATGCTGATTAGCTGGGACGGAGGGCATTTTTCCTTAATTCCGAGGGCACTCTTGGTAATCAAGAGAGCATGATTACTTGATCCTGATTGGTTAACAGTTGCTTTAACCGAATGGGATTGTGTTGATTGTCATTTGTCGCGGCACTGAACAGGTTTCCCTCAATGATTTTGCCCTTTGTGTCATAAACGCGTAATAACAATGTGCCCTCGAGCAATTAATGATTAATTTAACTTATATTTTCAAATTTTTCCGAATTGCCATTGTCGCTTCGCGACTCGGCAAATTTTGTGAAAACTTTAAAAATACGAGTGAAATTAATCCCTAACTGCCCTCGGGCCCATGCGATTACATATGCTAATCATTAGAATCAAGAGCCATAATTAGCTATGATATCAAATGTTCATGTGATAATTTTCGTATATTTTATCAAATTTTGTTTCAATTTTGGAAAGGAACATGTCTCTTATCGAAGAATATCTTTCACAATTTAGTAAGAGATGGGTTTCGTCCTCATGATCAATTTCATTACCATTGTGAGGGATTCTGTCGTACCCACTTGTTTCAACACGTAGTTTTTGGCAACCAATTTCTGAGTTTTAGGAGAGTACTTCTAAAGGGATTTTTTCTTGTTAAATCTAGGTCCATCAAAAAGAATTACAGTCCTTCTGCTTAGTGACAAAAGCTTAGTTTACGTGAGTGCTGAAGCGTCTGATTCCATGAACTTTGAATATTTCAGTAGCGATGCGACGACGTAATTTCTCTTCTTCACGCTTGTTTGGGTGGGAATCTTCCGAGACTCCTTTTTACTGGTTGCCAACTTTTTTATTTGATGTTTTAGTAACGAAATCTATAGCTTTTTGGCAACGTAGAACCGAAATTCTTAGAACAGTATGACTCACCCGAACACGTATTTCACCGAAGATTATTGTCGGGTGCGCCTGATGTTTCTTAAGAGAGAAAGACCTTTTCTAGAAATAACAAGTTGTTTTTTCCAGCCAAAGATATGAATATCGGAACAGCCTTAGAGTCGGCTGCTTTTTGGTGAGTCTTTGGTTAACTCTACACAGTTATTTTGCAACTCATATACAGCGTATGTCACGGTGATATTCAACAAAATGTCAGTCTGTTAATTTGGCGTTTACCAGCTTAAAAGAGAGACAAGTAGAATCTTTTCCCTTGAATTCAACATTTCATAAGCTTTCCAATGGTATGCGGTTTGTTGGGCTTCCTTAAAAACAGGCCGAATTAAACAGAATCGAAGGTTTGATGAAAACGTCGTTTGTCAGGCGTCCTCATGATGACGTAGAAACTCAAATTCAGTTTTAGGTGGTTTTAGGTGATTCCAGGTTTTAGAACCCATGGACGTAGTGAGTTCAAAATATTGATTCTTTGGAGGAATGTCATTCTAGGCACTTCAATATTTGATTTTATTTTTGCCGCTACAAATGCGTTTATATTTATGAAGGCACACTGGAACTGAATGATAACCTATTACCATAGTTAATCGAAGGATTGGTTATGAAACCTTAAAACCTTCAAAAGCGAGAGTAATGTTGTCGCAATCGTTGTTGAATTTACTGTGACACTGCACAAACTTTTGTTTTCGTTTCGTACGGGTTTGCAAATTAGTTTCGCATAATTGAATCCAAGGATTTTATTGACTATCTTCTCGAAAAAAGGTGTGTTTTGTGCAGGGTCGAGGCCAAAACGGACAAAAACATGAAACAAAGGAACTTGTCGAGTTTCATAACCATCTCGATGCATTAGCTACGCTATTACCCAGTCAAAATGTCTGAAAAATTACATGACAGCGAAGCTAACGACTGAAGTTATTTTCGATGCATTGCGCCATAACTTGTACAAAAACACGTTACTTTGTTTTACAAAACTGAATCTGCGTGCAGGTCAATTTTGAGCAAATATAAACGGTGTATGAGTTTTGTCCAGACGATTTCATTCAACTTTCTTCGAAATTCGGCAACATCACTGGAAGACCCTAATGCACATTTACAAGTTGCATGTCACGAAAAAGACGATAAATGTGTAGTAAGTAAGAAAAAACCTTGGGATAACAAATCGGTTACAAAAATGCTTGAGGTGTATGACAACTGCAGACTGCCTACAAATAGCGGTGCCATATAGTGCTGCTTTACAGCGGTTATCATTAACACGCGCCCCTCAAAGACTTTTTTCATTTTTGAAAATAAAATTTAGGTGAACGTGAATCAAATGTTTCCATGACGAATTCAACTGCTACCAAGAGAACAGGAGTATCGTCATGGAAACATTTGATTGACGTCCACCTAACTTTTACTTTCGAAATATGCAAAAAAGTCGTTGCGGGGCGCGTGAAAGTGATAACCGCTGATAAACAGCAAGTGTCAGACCGAAATACTTGCATCACTCAGGTACACCAAAGACAAACTTGATCTGGAACGGCTCAAACCTAAAAACTGGTCAAAACAATGGGGACATCGAAAACCCCGAACAGTGCAACTACCGTTGTAAGCAAGACGGTAGGGGCCACATCCGTGTAACGAGAGCTTGCCTTGTTGGGGTTTGTTTCGTACAAAGTAATCATTGTGCCTTGGATGATCTCCACAACTTGATCACACGACGTTCCTGGCACAATTATGATTCTGTATTTAGAAAGAGTCTTTACTTCAAAATCTTGTTCCAAGATGTCTTCGAGAGAAACCGTGTCAGTGTGGTAAGTCTTCGTTACTCCAGTCTTTTTATAAGTGACGCTGGTAGTCAAGGAAATGCCATGTTGATCGATATCATCTTTAAGCGAGAACGTCTGCGAAGAAGGTGCTTCGATACATGGACTGCCGCTAGAACTCGAGAACCTCCGTTCTTCATAGGTGATCCTGACAGCTCGTTTCTTTGGGACGGTAACGTAGCAGCGGTACATTGGATAACCGCTGCTATACACAGGAGCGTTGCTCACAGCATAGCGGTACAGAATGTAGCCGGCCACTACCTTCTTGAACGTGTCTCTTTTGGAACCAACTTTGGTTTGACTGCGGATTACAGGAGAACGAAACGTCGTGGCTTTGATTGGTGTTTTCTTTGTGATTGTGGGTTTGGAGCTTTTGGAACCGGAGGAAGAGCGACCTGAACTATCTCGGCGACCGCCGCTGCGTCTGGCAACGACGGATAGCACCATCAGCAAAATTGCGAAGGAAAGAAAAAGAGTAACTGGCGACAGCCGCATTGTGGACTAACTGAACGGTTATGGCACCTTTCCTTTTATGATCCGTGCTTTGAGCAGCTTTGCAACATATGTAGCCTGCCACGCAGACACTCGTAGGGCTTCATCACGCGTTTCTTCCCCACGAGCGTTTTGCCAGAACGAGCCACACATTCCTTTCACTCTGTTAAGTAACTGTCATCTCGAAATCACCTATATGTTACACTGCACGAAAAAACGGTTTTACACCAAATTTGCACAGAGCAAATATAATGCAAACATATATTTACTCTAGAGAAAACCTGTAGCAAACATGGTAAAATGCAGCATTTGCTGCTATATTCACACAGGTGTGAAAATATGGTGCAAATGTGGCATTTACCACATTTGCTACAGGTTTGCTCTAGAGTAAACATATGTTTGCATTATATTTGCGCTGTTCAAATTTGGTGAAAATCCATTTTTTCGTGCAGTGTTACGTAGGAACCAATCGGCGCTGTGTAGATTACTCCCTTTGAAGCGTCAATGCGTAATTTTCTTTGGATAAATCATAAAAGGAACGAAGCCTTTCCAAAACATAGTTTACACCGCGCATCAACCTAAAATATTCCTCAAATACATTAATTATGTCTCCTCGGTGGGGTATGCATTTGCACTCTCGCGAGTCAAAATGATTGCTTAACATGGTGTCGTTTCATCTAAAATTGAAAGCGCCGTGGAAATATATAACTACGAATAAAAATATTAAAGTATTGCGAGCGTATTTGAACTGAGGGAGAACCATTACCTCCAAGCGAAATGAACACAACTAGGACAGTTGCGAAAAGAAAGCTTGAAAATTTCAGGCTGCTTTTGGCGATGATCGTCTCTAAAAATTGATTTAATATTTTTGTGCTGCAAACCGATCGTTCGTACTCATTGTTTCTTCGATTTGAAAAATATAGCAAACTTTTAATTAGTTGAGCAGAAGAACTACAAAGAAATGGGGTTATTCGCCGAACGAAACGGCTCCACTGAAATAGCGCGGAAAAAATGTAAATATGACATCAATCCCAAGCGAACGCCCCAAATAGGGAAGATATCTGTTTACAAACATTGTTTTTGTTATTCAAATATACCAACCACAGAAACAAAATACCCTTTGTTTCGACAGCCAATGAGGCTCTGGTTGGCACATTAATGACGATAGGTGACGTCAACGATATCTTTGCTCTAGGTTTGATCTCATGGGAGCAAAATGTTTTACTAACCCGATACGAATTCTACATACCGTACTCATTCTGTGAAGAGCCGCAAACATCTAAGACAAAGGATGCGATTTATAAGCTCCACTTTCTCTTTGATAATAATGTAAGTCAGCAATTTTAATTGCCCCACACACGAAGCCCATTTTCAGTGACCGTACGCAAAAGTTCTCAGGGTCCAAAGTGCAATTCCAGAATCGGGAAGTGCGTTGTGTGATTGGTCTACGTCAGCAGACGCTCATGGGGGAGGAAAGCATGACGAAGCCCTACAAAAGTCCTCGTGGGAAATCAGCGATCGCTTCCGGCAATTCCACTTTTCAACAAAGTTCAATAAACAGGTCCACTATTTAGCTATCTTGGGCATCAATTAAGCTTGCCACGAGACCAGTACTCTCACTCTCTGAACTGCTGCTGTCTCTTTGTTTCATCTGTGCATTGTGTACTTCGTGTTTTGTTTTCGGATCCTCCTTCTGGTTTGAGTCATTCCTTCCACTTGTCCGTTCTCTACAAATTTCGTCTTGTATGTCAAAAATGACCACAGTGATGACATTTCGGCCCTTTTCCTTTTCATCGGTGCTGACAAGTCATGGCCTTTGTCTCGCAATCTCCATCTTGGGAACTTCTGCATTTGCTTCAAGTTCTGTAACTAACATATTATTTGGATCAGGAAGACTTTCCAGGAGATGTACCCCTCTATCCTCCTCCTTAACAGGGTCACCAGCTGCTGCTAGGGTATCACAAATCTCGATCATTGCCTTTATATGCTTTTGTACCGAGTCCCGTTTCTTTAACCGCAACGAGTATAGTTTACGCCGGAAGGCTACCTTGTTGACCCATGATTTTTTCTGAATCGAATCAGAAAGTTTCTTCCATAAAGTGGAGGTATCATCTGGGTCTCCACTCAAATACAACAATGATGGATCAATTGAAAACACTATAGTAGCCAGAGCGCGCGCGATCTCTTCTAGCCATAAACTTTGAATATTTCGCGGCTTCTTCCTCAGCGGGGGAATCTTCGTTTCCGCTCACAATCTCCCAGAGTCCGTCTCTCATCAAAGCCATTCTACACTGCACTTTCCAGGAAGGATAGTTTTTCCCATTCCAGCTGTGGAACTATCGTGACGGTTGTCAATTCATTTGCCATATTTCCAATGCAAATCTCTTATGATACGATAACTTTCAGGTCACGTTACAACAACAAAAATAGGCACGCACTGCGTACGTGTGGTAATGCAGTAACATAGCGCTATATTTTATATTGTCAACTGAGCTGCGTTTTGTCTTCCAGGAGATTCAAGTTGTCTTTGCGTAATATGTAGCTCTAATGGTACTGTATATCATTATAGTGCCATGGTAGATGTCTTAGTTAAACAGCGCCCTGTAAATAGACGTGTGGTTACTAGCAAAATACTGAACACAGAAAAATTGAGGAAAATAAAAGGGAAACAAGAAACACTGGCTTCGAGGCTGACATGTTGATCATTTTCAAGTTCTCTTACAACTTCTTCTTTACCACAAGTTTAAGCGTGCACTTACCCTGGGTGCCAGGAGGAGCGAGCGTTTAAAACGGAGAGGCGAAAAATAAGAACATCTGGTAACAGCGGTTAAGAATCTCACTTTCATGCAATTTCGAAAGAAGATAACTTGCCAAACCGGTCTTCTATAGTGATCTCAATGTTGTACCCAATTTAAGTACTTTGGAAATAAAACGTTTTGATATTGACATTTCCCATCGTGCAGCAACCAATCAAAAGCGACATGAAACTAAAAACTAATTACCATTGGTAGTTGGGGTTTAGTTTTCTCACCCGTTACTTTTTTTTTTTTGCTCGAACCACGATATTTCTAGTTTTCACGGTTTTCGGGTTTTCTTTCAGCTTTAGGATATGCGAATCAATCAAGGCATTCAAGGGACAAATAACGACTACGATGGCAGCTTTTGGATAATGAATCCACGATCATGAAAATATGAACAAACTTTCGGCACAAGTTGAAATGTCAAAGATTTGCCGCATCAAGTTGACAGGACCGCAAACACATCCTCACGCTTGATAAAATTGCTGAACAGGTTTCAATTCTAAAATTCGAAAATCCAGAATGTACTGTGGATTATACTTTGCAAACCTCTAAATGCTCGCTCGAATTCACAGCCTTCCACCGCCAGTTTTTGTTTTCGTAGCACCCCTTGTGCTCAAACCGGTTTTGTGGCCACTGGGGTGCACCATTGCCGTTCAACCAGTGAAATTGAGTTTTAGATTGTTTTTACTCGGAAAGGACTGGCACTTACTATGAAAACCAATCAGCGACCGTGATCATAATCACAAATCATGGAAGTGAGATTCTTAACCGCCGTGACCAGAGGTTCTTACTTTTCGCTTCTCCGTTTTAACCGCTCGCTCCTCGCGAAAGAAAAATAGAACCTCTGGCATCCAGGGTACAGTGCACTCTAAGCGTCTGACAGCTTTCTAATACAAAAGTTCACTGAAGTTTCCCTGTCCCGCAGGGTTAGTATCTGGATGGGAGACGTCAAAAACATACCACTCTGTGCCAGAAACATAGGACCGAAAATTCTATTTTAACGCTCAAAAATGCAAACTAAGCAAGGTACAGATTTTGTTACAAGGAAAGGTTACGTTTATACAAACGTCAGTAGGGCTAACGCTCACATGGTTCATATGGGATAGAAATCTAGCACTTCATGTTACACCACACTCTATTCAGTTAACACTGTTTAAAATATAAGTGCTACACGGCCAACGTTTATATAAACGTAACCTTTCCTTGTACTTGTACATGTTCATTGCCGTGACATTAACAGTTCAGTTCCCACGGCCTACTCCCGTCTGACCTTGTAGCTCAGTCGGTAGAGGGGCGGAGATCTATTCCGAAGGTCGTGGGTTCAATTCCCACCCTGGTCAGAGTTTTTCTCTGTCCTTGTGTGGGCCCATTTCCATCAGTAGGGCTAACGCTCACATGGTTCATATGGGATAGAAATCTAGCACTTCATGTTACACTACACTCTATTAAATTAACTCTGTTACAGATTCTGTTAGCCCGCTTTATGCAAAACAAATATTGATGCAAAAGCAAATAAATATTGATACACAGTTTTGTGACTACTGCGCATGCCCGTAGTCACTCTTGCCAACAACAGAATACACTTCGGAGCCAATCCGCATACAATCAGTACCGAATCCGGACGTAAACAGTTCGATGATTTGCCAGTAGTTCGCGAGGACGCACGAAATGCTCGGGTGCCTCGTGTTCGCAGATGATGATCTTTGAAGAATAAAGTTCTGTGATTTGAGGTGAATTTTTTTATATTACAACAGTTACTTCTCGGAGCTTTCATGTTTTGTTTCTCACCGACCAATGGAGCCCGTTTACGCGTTTAATGAAGCGGTTAAAGGAACGCCAAAGCCCTTTGAGGGAAAACATTTCTTGGAATATTTAGCCCGGTAACGAGATAAAGCTTTGAAGTAGCGCGTGATCGTCAAACTATAGATGGTTTCACGGTGAGATCATCAAATTGTCAAGGTCTTCTGAATTGTTATCTATAGGAGGTTAAAGATGACCTAGAAATAAATCTCTTTTCAAGTTTCCAGTTCCGTGAAGTCTTTCGTTTCGAAAGTACAGCATTTTGAATTTCAAAAGTGTCACCTCACGTGACATCATGATACCAAGCTATTTGATTGAAAAAATGTCTATAAAATATTGTGTCATCAGCAACAACATTTGCGACGGGTAGTTCTGTCGTTTTGGAAATAGCAGCTGCTTCATTATTCATCAGTGTCACAAATTCTTGCCGAATTTGGGGCTCATCTTGTTGAAACTCAAGCACGCTTCCAACAGACCTTTAGTTTTCGTGATTTACGTAGGCGCTGCGTGCCTATTGGCACCACGGACACTCTGGGTTTATATAGGAAACATGAAATGCCGCAAAAAATCGGCTAATCCTAGTTCACAGCGAAAAAAAGAAATAAAAGAAACTTACTTTTACTTCACCTTGTGTCGATTTGAGGCGTTCTGAATTTGTTCCTCTCCTTCATTAAAAAAGACGTGGCTGGAAACTCGGAACCTCTAAAGCCACTGATCACTCCGCGATCGAGGACGATTTAATGCCGAAAATCGGCTTGATTCGGTCTTTTGTCGACTCTCGCGTGAAGATCGATAACAAACAAACGATTTAGTATAAAGGCCCAGAGTCTGAAAACAATCTCCACGTGCTTAGAGAACAAGCCAGTTTTCACGAAGAACCCGCCAGTTTCTCCATCCTGAAGAAATGTTTTGAATAGGCCATTTCCGAGTTGATGTCTGCCTCCTTTTGAAAACGAGTCTAAGTGGGAAGTTTTTCTTATGAAAATTAGTTTTCATTCATATGTAAAGTAGAACTAATTACCATCACAAAAACTTCGCACTTAGACTCGCTTTGAAGAGGAGGCAGACTTGAACTCGGAAATGGCCTATTCTGATCGGGAACCACCGTTGGTCTGGTGACAATTTCACTTCTCTCTAGCAGTAGGGCTCCAAGATCTTAGTCACGACCCCACGGGCTTTTGATGTTAAACCCTTTTTCTCCAATAGCCAATCGCGTTGCTCAAATACGTAAACATGCAATTAGTACTATAGAGAGTTTTTCTACAGAAAAATTTAAAATTAGGCAAGAGGTACACTTACCTTGAACGATAATTGTAATTCTCTGAGCCATACGGAACATTATGACGTCCTATTGCGTATTTCGTTGCGCTTGCCCCGAATTCCACTCTTTAAAGAGTCAATTGTTATGCAAATAACCTCGGTAAAATAGGGAGGGTTGAATCATATACAACGTAGGGTGAGAAGATATGTCATAATGTTCCGTATGGCTCAGAGAATTACCATTATCCCTCAAGGTAAGTGTACCTCTTGTCTAATTTTAAATTCTCTTTCACCATACTCCCCATTATGACGTCATAGTGCGAGTTCAAAGCATGATGCCAACAGAGCGAGCCAACAGAACATGATATCGCAATCGTGCAAGGGCGCTTTACAGGCCACACTATTATTTATTCTTACACAAAATCATGCATCACATATTTGCATTAATATCGGGACAAAATTAATATGCCAACAGGCATAGAAACGATTCAACGTACTGGCTGAAGACCAGTCTGCTAGCTTGATCTTGTCTAGATCTTTGAGAGAGGCTCCTTTATAGAGAGCCGTAGACGTGACTGCACTTCGCACACTGTGCGCCTTGAAAGTCGATGTTCAATCGACGCTCGAATGAGAACTGTTTTATCCCATCTAGCAATTGTCGAGGAATACACTGCTTTATGTGCTTAACAATATGAAACAAATAGAAAGTTATCTGATCTAAGGGATCTAGTCTTATCTATATAATGAAGAACATGTGTTCGAGGAGAAAGATTTTTGTCCTGCGGGAAACGGGGAATTTATATTTTAGTGTGAGATTTCCCCGGACGAGAAGTCTTCGTGCGATCAGCTACAGTAAATACAAGTTTGCAATCCAAAATACTTAAATTGTCCAAATTCCAGGCAGGCAGAGATTGGCTCCTTTGAGCAGTGACCAACGCTGAGAGTGTAACAGTCTTAAGAGTCAAATGCTTGAGACTTAACGACGCACATGAATTTCGGTCCTTAACATATTTAGTCACTAAGCTGACATCCCAAGTGGAGTCATATCTGGGTTGTGGAGATTTCTTCATGTAAACGCCCTTCAAGAATCGAACTACCAAGTAGTAATCTCCCATCTTCCAGCCTGTCACTGCCTCAACCGTAAAGGAGACCACTGACCGATACGTATTGACGGTGCTGTAATACTTTCCTTGCTCAAAGGAAGAAAACAGAAAGTCGATGTAGGCGTCTATATTTGCCTGAAAAGGATCACTCGACCGTTCACTGCACCAGCGACACCAGGCCTTCCATGCCGTCTTGTATTGTTTAGATGTTCCCGATGACCAAGATCGACAAATGACTTGAGCAGACCCAAATGAAACGCCTCTATCTGTGAGCTTTCATCGGATGAGATCCAAGCGGCTAGCTGAAGTTTTCCCCTCTGGGGGTGGAGTTGAAGGTTGGGCCACCTGGGCAACAAGATCGGGCGATCCACCGACATCTCTAGAAGTGTTGGATACCAGGACTGCCGGGAGGGCCAAGCTGGGGCAACCAATAGAATACGTCTTGGTTTGTCTCTTTTTGCATGTACAAGTACCCTGGGAATGAGGCAAAAAGGCGGAAATGCGTAACCATTTAAATCTCTCCAACATAGTGAAAATGCATCACACGCGAAAGCGGCTGGGTCTGGAAGCCAGTACTAGAAACAAGATAGCTGAGCGTTAAGCCGGGATACAAAGAAATCAATATCTGGGGTAAATGATGACTGGCAAAGCCAATCAAAAACAATGGGATGTAAACTCCACTCAGTGTCTTCATATTTTTTGGTCCTGAGTTTTACGAGAGTACTTCTTAAGAGATTTTTTCGTGTTGAATCTAGGTAAGCAGAAGGGCTGTTCTTGATAGAGTGCCGATAAAATAAAAGCTTAGTTTACTTGAGTACTGAAGCGTCTGGTTCCATGAACTTTGAATATTTAAGTAGCGATGCGACGACGTAAATTCTTTTCTTGACGCTTGTTCGACTGGGCCCATAACCTTGAAAATCTTGAGAGACTCTGCAAAACACAGCTGGCAATTTTAACCGAGTTTAATTATACTAAAAACACTGGGAAAGTAAAAATGGAAAGACTTCGTATTTTCGTGCAATTGCCGCTTATCAACTTGATCTCGGAATATTCTAGAACTTGTTCACATTGTTTCAAGGGCACCCAAGGAGAAAATTAAGGCAAAAGCCTTTTGAAAGACATTTTTAGGCTCCTTGAGAGCACGATCTTTTCTAAAAATAACAAGTAGCTTTTCCCACAAAAAATTTGAATATAGGAACAGTCTTTAGAGTAGGGTGCTTTTTGGTGAGTCTTTGATTAACTCCTCATAGTTATTTTGCGTCTTGTATGCAGCGTTTGTCACGGTGATATTCAACATGTCAGTCTGTCAATAGACCTTTTTCGATATATTAAAAATCAGCTTGATAGTGAGGCAGTGAGGACAAAGACAATGGAAAGTGGTTGATTTGTAAATATTTTTTACATTCATTCCAACGTGTTTCTATTGTTTCTGTCCTCACTGCCTCGCTATCAAGCTGAATATTTGATATTTCGAAAATGGCCTATTTGGCGTCTACTGGCTTAAAAGAGATGCAAAGTAGAATCCAACATTTCATAAGCTTTCCAATGTTATGTGGTTTGTGGGGCTTCCTCAAAAACAGGCCGTATTAAAGAGACTCATTCTTACCCGTTTACGTCCAATGACATAGAAACACAAGTTCAGTTTTAGGTGATTTCACAGGGGACCCACACAATCGGATGTGTAGCCGATTGTTAATTTATAATAAATGTACTAGATTTACCGTTTGCCTCACCTATAACGATATATCGCTAACTATGTATATAAATCAATGATAAATAAACGTTGAGTTACCTTAGCTGTGGTATATAGTCATCTTTTTGAGGAAAAAGGACGACTATATACCACAGCTAAGGTAATTCAACGTTTATTTTTCATTGATTTATATACATAGTTAGCGATATATCGCTATAGGTGAGGCAAACGGTAAATCTAGTACATTAACTATAAAATAACAATCGGCTACACATCCGATTGTGTGGGGTCCTGTGGTGATCCATGTTTTAGAACCTACGGACGCAGTGAGTTCAAAAGATTGAATTTTTGGAGGAATAACATTCTAGGCACTTCAATATTTAATTTAATTTTCCGATGCAAATGCGTTTATATTGATGAAGGCACACGGGAACTGAATGATAACCTATTACCATAGTTAATCGATGTTTATAATTGACCGTGATTGCACAAACGTTTCGCACGGGTTTGCAAATTAGTTGCGCAAAATTTAATCGAAGGATTTTATTGATTATCTTATCGAGAAAAGGCGTGTTGTGTGTAGGGTCAAGGCCAAAAATAGGGACAAAAACATGACACAAGGGAACTTGTCGAGTCTCGTAACCATCTCGTTGCATTAATTATGCTATTACCTACTCAAGATGTCTGAAAGATGTCTGATTTTAAAATAACTTGTGCAAATAAACGTTAATTTGTTTTACAAAACTGTAAACTGTATTTTGAGCAAATAAACGGTGTCTGAGGTTTGTCCAGACCTTGAACAATTTCATCCAAACTTCTTTCGAAATTCGGAAACATCACTGGAAGTTCCTGATGTACATTTTCAAGTTGCATGTCATGATAAAGAGGATAAATCAGTCACAAAAATGCTTTAGGTGTATGACAACTGCATACTGCCTACAAATAGAGGTGACAAATAGAATTATTAGTACTGCTTTAAGACATTAGTCTAAGCACCCATTTCAAATAGCGCTGATAAACAGCAAGTGTCAGACACTGAAATACTTGCATCACTCAGGTACATCGAAGACAAACTTGATCTGGAACAGCTCAAACCTAAAAACTGTGGGTCAAAACACTGGGGACATCCAAAACCCCGAACAGTGCAACCACCGCTGCAAACAAGACGGTAGGGGCCACATCCGTGTAACGAGAGTTTGCCTTGTTGGGGTTTGTTTCGTACAAAGTAATCATTGTGCCTTGGATGATCTCCACAACTTGATCACACGACGTTCCTGGCACAATTATAATTCTGTATTTAGAAAGAGTCTTTACTTCAAAATCTTGTTCCACGATGTCTTCGAGAGAAACCGTGTCAGTGTGGTAAGTCTTCGTTTCTCCAGTCTTTTTATAAGTGACGCTGGTAGTCAAGGAAATGCGATGTTGATCGATATCATCTTTAAGCGAGAACGTCCGCGAAAAAGGTGCTTCGATACAAGGACTGCCGCTAGAACTCGACAACCTCTGTTTTTTATATCTGATCCTAACAGCTCGTTTCTTTGGGACGGTAACATACCAGCGGTACATTGAATAGCCGCTGCTATACACAGGCGCGTTGCTCACAGTATAGAAGTACGGAATGTAGCCGGCCACTACCTTCTTGAACGTGTCTCTTTTGGAACCAACTTTGGTTTGACTGCGGATTACAGGAGAACGAAACGTCGTGGCTTTGATTGATGTATTCTTTGTGATTGTGGGTTTGGAACTTTTGGAACCGGAGGAAGAGCGACGTGAACTAAATCGGCGACCGCCGCTGCGTCTGGCAACGATGGATAGCACCATCAGCAAAATTGCGAAGGAAAGAAAAAGAGTAACTGTCGACAGCCGCATTGTGGACTAACTGAAAGGTTTTGGAAACTTGCCTTTTGTGATCCGTGCTTTGAGCAGCTTCGAAAGATATGTAGCCTTCGACGCAGACACCCTTAGGGCTTCGTCACGCGTTCCTTCCTCACGAGCGTCTGCTGAAACGAGCCTCCCATTCCTTTCCCTTTGTTAAGTAAAGGGGGGCAGACACAAGGGGTCATGTTGCAGGGACATGCTGCAGCAACATGTTGCAGCGACAAAAAACCTGTGTAGTACACACCGAGGAGACAGGTAGCAAGGACTTGTAGCGGGGACGTGTAGCAAGGACAAAATCACAACATGTGCAAACAAATGAAAATGTTGCGGGTACATGTTTCAGGGATATGTTGCTGCGACATGCCCACTCGTGTGAACCGATACTTTCATTGAATTGTGCAACACCAATCTGGGGTTGATTTTGTCCCCGCGACGTGTCCCATAAAATTTAACAAGTTGAACTTCACGGGACTCGTCGCTGCAACATATCGCTGTAACATATCCCTGAAACATGTACCCGCAACAGTTTAACGTGTGTGATGTTTGATTTGACTTGTTGTGTTAATTGTTAATTTCACTTTACCCAATTAGTGCTCCAGCTAAACTAGACACTTAAATAAAGTTCCTTGTCTTTCCTTTCCTTGTCTTTTGTGATCCGTGCTTTGAGCTGCTTTACAATATATGTAGCCTGCCACGCAGACACTCGTAGGGCTTCATCACGCTTTCCTTCCCCACGAGCGTTTTGCTAAAACGAGCCACACATTCCTTTCACTCTGTTAAGTAACTGTCATCTCGAAATCACGTAGCGGTTACGTAGGAACCAATCGGCGCTGTGTAGATTACTCCCTTTGAAGCGTCAATGCGTAATCTTCTTTGGATAAATCATGAAAGGAACGAAGCCTTTCCAAAATACGGCGTACGCCGCGAATCAACCTAAAATATTCCTCAAAAACATTAATTTATTTCCTCAGTGGGGTATGCATTTGCACTCTCGCGAGTCAAAAAGAGAGTGCTTAGCAATGGTATGGTGTCATTTCATCTAAAATTTAAAGTGGCGTGAAAATATATAACTACCAACTAAAATATTAAAGTATTGCGAGTGTATTTGAACTGCACCAGAACCGTTACCTTCAAGAGCATGAACACACTTAGGACAATTGCGAAAAGAAAGGTTGAAATTTTCAGGCAGCTGCTTTTGGCGATGATCTTCTCTGAAGTTTCGTTTTGAAATCGGACCGGACACGACCGTTGGCCTGGTGAAAATTTCACTTCTCTCTAGAGGTAGGGATCCAAGATCAAACTTCGCCTATCTGGATCTTTCTCACGTCCCCACGGGCTTTTAACATCTAAACCTGTTTCGACGATACGAAATTCTACAACTATACGAAATCGAAACGAAAAAGCAGCGACTAAACGTACTGTTTTTAGTCCGAACTAAACGACAACTAACTTACTAGCACGACCGATTCGAATATTAATTAGTTATGACAAATTCAAGCATGCGGTGTTTTGTTCGCCCGTCCCAACGGACGGCGTTAATGTTAATGAACGAGAGTTCGCCGGAACATCCTCCCCCTCGAACAGGACTGTGTTCTGTTCCTTCTTTTACTCTTTAGATCTCAAATGGACACAAATTTGTGATTGGTCGCACATAATCTTTGCCTCCTCTTCTGACGCGTACAACTCTGACCTTTCCGTCAGGGCCAGGAAAAACCTCTTGAATTCGACCCAAAGGCCAATGCCCTCGTGGGTTGCCAGGATCCACCATCAGGACCACATCACCGGGAGCAATGTTGCGTTTCTCCTCAACCCATTTGTTTCGAGTGTTCAGGGTCGACAGGTATTCCTTCATCAGTCTTCTCCAACCCTTGGATATGAGATCTTGGGGTTGAACGCCAGGTCATCGATGACCCTGGGTGCAAGTTGTCCGCCCATTTGGCGACTTGTTCATCGTTGGGATCGCTGCTACAATAAGTGAGCGGGCGGGATTCAAAACTCCTTCTACTTCGACCACCGCGGTCAGTAGTTCTTCATCCGTAATTCTGGACTCCCCAAGGATTGCGCGTAGAGCTTTTTTAGCAGACTTGATAAGGGCTTTGAAAATTCCTCCATGATGCGATTTACCGGGGGGATTAAATCGCCACTGAATTCCGTCATGAGCTACCTGTTCTTCGATGCGAGTTTGATCCAAAGTCGAGACTAGGTCACGCAATTTTCTTTCAGCTGACGTGAAGTTCATGCCATTGTCACTGATCATCACCTCCGGTTTTCCACGTCTGGCGACCATTCTGGAAAACGAATTAAGAAAGCTGGCTGTATTCAGTGAGTAAACTATTTCTAGATGAACTGCTCGTGTGCTCGCACAGGTAAACAGACACAGATCAGTAACGCTTCGCAGGCACCTTTCTCGTCACCTTAATGACAAAGGGGCCAGCAAAATCGACTTCACAATGAGCAAAACATCGCAATGACTTGCCAAGTCTGACTTCAGGTAGGGGTGCCATGATTTGTTCACCTCCGCGTCTTCTTCCAAGTTTGCAGACATTATACTCTCGTTTCTTCTCTCCCATTGACAATCCAGTACTTCTGTCGTAATTCAGCAAGCGTAATGTTCAATCCGAGGTTATGATGACCTTGATTATGGATGTGGGCGTTGACAAGTTTTGAGATGTGATGTTTCTTCGGCAATATGACAGGGTGTCTGGCATCGTAAGGTAGATTGGACATTTCTAGTCTTCCACCGACACGTAAGATTCCATCACTGTCCACAAATGGTGACAATCCCCACAGCGGACTGCTTCTCGAAGCGCTTCCACCTCCTGTCAAGGTTGCCAATTCATTCGGAAAGCGTTCTGTTTGAGTTTCTCGAGCCCAGTACCTCTCTGCGTTACTGATTTCTTCCGGTCTCGGACTTTTTCCAGTGAGTCGTTTCGCTTATTTCCGGTCTCCTGGCTTTTCCGATGTCTTACTCTTTTACTTCTGGAAATGAACCTCAAGATCCAAGCTGTAACTCCTAACAAATGGCGCCAGGAAGAAAACCTCTGGATGTCAAACAAGGGCAGGGACTACTTGTATTGAAACGTGAGGTTGATTTTAGCCAGTTCTTGTTTACCTTCTTCACTGCAATCACTCAAAAAGAGGCGACCTTTTGAAGGCCAAGATGTCTCCCTCTCATGTAGAAAGGTAGGTCCATGGAACCAACGACTTTCAGCGGATACGTTTTTCAGGTCCAGACCTCTTGTCTCGTCGTCAGCGGGGTTTTGTTCTCCTGGTACATGTTGCCACTGAGCTGGGTCCGATTTCCGTTGAATTTCGGCTACTCTATTACCAACAAACGGTTTCAGTCGTCTTGAGTGACCCTGGATCCAGTAGATTACGTCCATACTGTCTGTCCACAGGGTGTGTTGACTTGGTGGAATTTCTAGCTTCTCAGAGACCATTTCAGCTAACCGTAATCCGAGTACTGCTGCCATTAACTCAAGGCGCTGGATGCTGACAGATTTAATCGGTGTTACTCTTGCTTTGGCTGTTACCAGGGCAACTGAGATCTACCCACTCACGTGTCCGTACCTGACGTAGCTTACTGCGGCATAGGCTAGTCGTGACGTGTCAACGAATGTATTAAGAGAAAGTCTTCCACTGCTTCCTCGTGGTGTCGATAGCAACTTGGGATTTTGACCTGTGGAGCTTCAGGCAACTGTTTGGCCCACTGATGAGTGATGAGTGGGCAACTTTAAAGCTTCAGGAAACTCTTCATCCTATTCAGGACCTCGCAGCCAGGCTTCTTGTAATGCCATTTTTGCTCTTATGATGTATGGCGCCAAGAACTGCAATGGATTAAACAGTGTAGCAATACCACTTAGCAGGCCTCGCTTCGTGTAAAAGGACAAGTTGATTTCTTTGACAATGAACGTGAAAACATCGTCAATCGCGTTCCAAGGGACTCCTAATGTCTTGACACCCGGTAGTTCTGAATCGTCAAGCTTTACTCCAGTTGCTCGTTGATCCTTTTGTGAGATTTTTTCTAGGACCTCTGTTCGATTACTACACCACTTTTGGGCACGGAAACCAGCGCCACCCAGGACCTTTGTCAAATCTTCACGGACGAGAACAGCGTCTTCTACAGTTTCTTCTGAGTGAAGGATATCATCCATGTACATATCTTGGAGCAAGACCATAGCTGCCGCTGGATAGCTCTCTTTCAAGTCTAGGGCGTGGCTGCAAAGCACGAACTGGGCAGGATAAGGGGATGCTCTGTGTCCAAAGCTTAAACGGACCGCTTCATAGACATCCACAGGTTTTGTGGGATCAAGATCTCTCCATAACAGTCTGTGATACTTGTGGTCTTTCTCAGCGAGAACAACCCAAAAAAAAATTTCCTTGATGTCCGCTACTAGGGCGGCAGGTCTCAGTCTAAATCTGAGAAGTATGTCCAAGACATCTCGGTGAAGCTTAGGCCCGTTAAGCATCACGTCATTCAAGGAAACGCCCTGGCAACGTGCAGCTGAGTCGAATACTATGCGTACTTTGGTGGTCTCTCTATCTTCCCTAATGACTGGAAAGTGTGGGAGGTACCAGCTCCGACCGTCTTCAGCCTCGTTAGGCTCTAACTTCCGAACGTAGCCCATCTCGACATTCGCATTCATTGCTTCTTTATAACGTCTCTCAACTTCTGGCTTCTTGAGGAGGTTTCTCTCTAAAGAGAACAAACGTTTCTCTGCTTCTTCTCTGTTATCAGGTAAGGAGGGGAACTCTTTCTTCCATGGAATGGCTACTTCGTAACGGCCCCCGATCCATCGTCTTGACTTTTCGACCTTTGACATAGCTAAGATCTCCTCCTGATTCAACTGATTGTCGTCTGAATTTCTCACTCCAAGAGAGTCGATCTCCCACATTCCTCGTAGTTGTTCATCGAGACGGTCTCGTACAAGGTCTGGATCCGAAAGGTTCTGGCGTAGGCAATCCTCTTTGCTGAAGAAAGTGCGGGTAAACGTCCAACACAGGTCCACCCCAATGGCGTTTTTCGTGCTACTGGCGCTCCGATTGGACCGTAACGTTCTGTCAGGGCTAGCGTGAGTTCAGGATGGCCTGACCCGATCAGAATGTCAATCGTTTTCCTTCCAGGGGCTTTAGGAAATGGAATATTCTTAAGGTGTCCCCATTTGACCTTGTGTTGATTCCAGTCTGGAATAGACAAGCCTTGACACATTTCATTCAATGTCCATGCTTCAACAGTAGATTGGGTCTCCCTATTGAGACTCTATCGTCAGCGAGACTTTCTTGCTTTTGAGAGAAATACAACTTTCAGTCAAGGTTGTCAATCTGAGGGTTTGGTCATCAGTCTTGAGGCCAAGGGCTGTCACGATGTCGTCTCGGACATAAGTTGAATCTGACCCGTCGTCTAGGAAGGCATTGACTTGGATGTTTTGACCCCCTGAGCCTATAAGCCAAACAGAAACTGTTCGCAATACAACATCGCCTGCAAGCTCAGAGTCGCCGAAAGCGCTTTGTGTTACTACAGCGGCGTCTACACGTTTAGGTGGATTAGATCGACGTTCGAAGTGCAGATGGAAGTGATGGGTGCCTTTACAATCACTGATACAACAGCGATTGTTCTCCGGGAAATTCTTCCCTTGATGGCCTGATCTCAAGCAACGATAACAAAGTTCATTCTCTTTTACGATTTCCCATCTATTCGCAATGGATGTTTCATCCCAGGTCTTGCAAGAGGTTGCTTCGTGAGGTCAATGGCAGACAACATACTTGGGTGTGGGCTCTCTGGTAACGTTGTGAACTGCTCCTTTCTCACGCTTGTGTTTCTTTGAATCGATATTATCTTCCTCTTTTTCTTAGTTCTCTCCTTAACTTCTTGGACGTCCATACGAAAAACGGCTCGCTTCTGTAACCATTTAGAAAATACGGATAGTCCATCCTTCCTGGGCTTCCTGTGCAACCATTCTTGGTACGCGATACGAAGAAAACCTGGTAACTTTTGTTGCACCGCAATGTAAAGTGCAGATACTCCTGCTAGCTCTTGATGCTGGTCACTATCTTGAATCTTAATGACAACGTCAGTTAAACGATCCGAAAAAATCTCCAACTCCTTTAGGCTAGTCTCCTCGACGGGAGACGAACGCAAAATGGCTTCGAGGTAACGTTGCAAAAGTCGCTTTTCACCTTCGTACTTCTGATCAAGTTTCTTCAAGGTAGTTTGATATTGTCTAATTGTGTAGCCTAACCGCTCAACAACTCGTAATGGCTGGCCAGATAGAGAATTTTTCAACATCATCATTTTGGTTTTAGCTAGGACTTTTATCCGATCCACGAATATTTCAATTGCGCTTTCCTATCGTGATAAAGGTCTTTACCTCCGCTGAAAACGGTTAAGGCAGGTTTCTCGATTCCTTTGAACAATCTGTCAAAATCTTTCGAGTTGAATTTGCCTTTGCTTAATTCGTTTTCTTTACTTTCTTGCTCTTCCGACTCAGAATCTTTATTGCTGAATTTAGGAGCTGTGATTTGCTCTAGTGCAGTAAAACTTCCAGTTTATACTTCAAGTAAATAACGTTTTGTGTAGCTGTACCGTTTGGGCGCCAAAATAAAGTCGCAAAAGACCTGGCAACGACTTAGTCTTTTTATGTAAAAAGAACGTAACGTATTTAAATACTGGCCTTGCATGCGATCAACCGATCGACACACCCACAACGTAAAGAGCCGTGTTATGATGTATGGATTGCCCGACAGAATTGTAAGTAGAATTTCGCTACTAATATTTCAGCCTTTTAAAGTGTAATTTCATATTTAAAACGCAAATATTTTATTTGCTTTGCAGTTTGACTGTTGCTGATGACGTTTCCCGTTGGCAACCAGTGCAGAAATAAAGCGGTTATCTATACATCGACTGTAGCCTTCAAATTTAAGTGACGCTTCGCTACGTAAGCTCGATTCAAGCTGATTGATTCCCTTTGGATTGTGCAGATTTCGACAATAATTCGACGAACTTCTGTGCCGAGTTGACGACTTGCGAATCATCAGACGATTCCGAAATCCGACTTCCCTTGTCGTCAAGATGTTTTACTCGCATCTTGTAATGCTTGAAGAACTCTTTCCTTTACGGATCGTAGCACCGTTCTGCTGCCGTTCTTGCTAATAATATCTTTAGCCTTCGTTGAATTCTTCGTTTCGGCTTCTTTGAACAAAAAAAGATACTCGATTTGCCGCGAAGTCCATGTTTCGACATCCTCTTTGCCGATTTCCGAGGGCGTTTTGGATCCGTCACCAACTCCGTCTTTCGACGCCATTCGAAGAATTAACTGTTATTTATCCGGCTCGAAGGACCAAATTATGTTTCGACGATACGAAATTCTACAACTATACAAAATCGAAAGGAAAACGCAGCGACTAAACGTACTGTTTTTAGTCCGAACTCTGAGACTGCTAAAACGACAACTAACTTACTAGCACGACTAATTCGAATATTAATTAGTTAAGACTTAAATTCAAGCATACAGTGTTTTGTTCGCCCGTCCCAACGGACGGCGTTAATGTTAATGAACTAGCGTTCGCCGGAATAAAACCCTTTGTTTTGAATAGCCAATCGCGTTGCTCAAATGCGCAAACACGCAAATACTACTATCGAGAGTTTTTCCACGCAAAAATTACTTTCTCCCCGCTGTTCTGCCCTGTTATCAAAGCTGAAAAAGAACCGAACTCAAGGAGTCGTCCTGAGGTTAAAGCAAGGGAAAAAATCCATTTAAAATCGGTCCAGGAAAAGGTAGTCTCTCACGTTTTCGGAGGGAAATGGATTAAGGACGGTGCCCACTAATTCAAAGGTATTTTTGCCCTGGTTTATGATTATGCGGGAAATGTAGAAATTCAAAGAGAAAATTGGGGGCAACTATCTTTCTAAAATCAAAAATGCATGGCTACCCCCAATTTTCTTTCTACTTTCTCCGGATAGTTTTAGACCATGCAAAAATAAGCATCACAGGGAACCCGAGTATCTCGAGGTGCGAAGGACGCCTTTTTTTGTAGCGTCAACGCCACAAAATAAGATGAAAGCACAATTTTCGCATTTGTGGGTGGAGGGGAAACTGGTCTGCGTGGAAGGGCATTTGAGGTAAACCTATGTTGCACGATCACTTTAAATTTCTCTTTTGTTTATCCCAGTGCAGAGAGAACTTTAGTTTTTATTGATTGTCCGTAATTTGTCGGGGTATCCACATAGAACAACAATGAGGTACCGGGTAAAGCATGCATGAAAGGAAGCGACAAGCGTGAAGTATAAACTATTGGCGAATTTTCAAGGCTGTAAGTCATAAAAACAATATGGAAACAGTCCCCACAATGTTTAGCTACCAAATAACATCCGCTGTGGCCATCAACATAACCAACGGATAATGTGCTTCCATGTAACTGCCGAAAATTCATTTATTCGTAAAAAAATTCAAGGGAATTAATACACGCAGTATATCTTTCATTTCTGCTTAATTTCGTTATAATTTGAACCAGTTATCTTGCAGACAGTTGTTGTAGCGAAATTGCGAAATCTATGCAATTTTGAGCTGCCCCAAGAAACCTTTCGGACGCTGTAGCACCCCTTGATCCCTTTAGGGTAGCACACAGCTCAGGAAGAGGAGGACTGTGCAGGGATTTGTCCGACCTTGCCATTTTGCGAGGACTGGGTGACCAATGGCTCGGTGGCCTAGCACCCGCCAGAGCCCCTGTAGCTCCTATTTTATTTATCCTTTGACTGGGAGAAAAGATTCTCCAGAACCCAATTCGTCAAGAAAAAGACGATGCCTTGAAACGCTTTTACCACTATTTTGTAGCAAAACCGCCCAGAATTGGATCACCTTCTCCAGTTCCTCCCCAGTGGAAGGAAAGGAACGGTCATCAATCGCTGCCGACCGCTTGTCGTGAAGACCAAGTCAACGACGTGCTTCGCGCTCAAAGGTGACCCCTTTCATCGTCATCGCGGTTGTTGGAGTTGTCTCTGTTTTGGCACAGAGATGTGACACGCACAATAGAAATGATCCTAATGAGTACGGTCTTGACAAATAGCGTCAACGCCACACAATAAAATGAAAGTACAATCGTGGCAATTGTCGGTGGAAACTGGTATGTGCGCACGCGCATTTGTCGCAAACCTATGTTACGTGACTTTTAGTTTCTTTTGTTTACCGTATCCCAGCGTAGATAGAGATTTATAGGTAAGAGTTTTTAATTGAATTTTCGTAACCTATCGTGTTATCGACATCGAAGAGAAAAAGGCCATAAAACTCTTTGTTTGTCTCTCCAAATTTTGCATATGCGTTGTCTCCAGTTTCTCTTGGGACTTACAATGGTCCCAACAGAAAACAAAAACAATGCTTATGCAAAATTTGGAGGGACAAAAAAAGAGTTTTATGGTATTTTCGAAAAATGGGATGGGTAAGTCACGCATTGGTGTGGAAATCCGAATACCTTGAACACTATAAACGTTTATGAAATTTTATTGTTTCTAGTAAAAGGCTAATCACGCACGAGAAAACTAAACCGCAACCAGTAAGGGTCAGATCACCGAGCCAATCCTGAACTTTTGGTGACGATCCGACGGAGACTTTTTCCTCGATTGTGCTTAATTTAAGTCGTCAGTGGAATCAACTATCTCTAGTTTAGCACTTTATATTTCAACACACTTAACTAATTAGAGTGTAATGAGAAGTGCTGGTTTTGTACCCCATATGAACCATGTGAGCGTTAGCCCTACTAATGGAAATGGACCCATACAAGGACAGAGAAAAGCTCAGACCAGGGTGGATATTGAACCCACGACCTTCGGGTTAGATATCCACTGCTCTACCTACTGAGCTACAAGTTCAGACGGGAGCAGGCCGTGGGAACTGAAGATGTTACGGCTATGAACATGTACAAGTGCAAGGAAGGATTACGTTTTTACAAACGTTGGCCATGTAGCACTTGATATTTTAGCAGACTTAACTGATTAGAGTGTAATGAGAAGTACTAGTGTTAAGTTTGTAACATGTTCATTGCCGTGACTTTAACATCTTCAGTTGCCACAATCTGCTCCCGTCTGACCTTGTAGCTCAGTCGGTAGAGCAGTGGATATCTAACCCGAAGGTCGTGGGTTCAATTCCTACCCTGGTCTGAGATTTTCTTTGTCCTCGTGTGGGCCCATTTCCATTAGTAGGGCTAACGCTCGCATGGTTCATATGGGGTACAAAACTAGCACTTCTCATTACACTCTAATCAGTTACGTCTATCTCCAGTTTAACGTGTTGATGACCTGGTTAAAGATGCTGCCGGGTTAAAAGCTATTCTGGAGTTTAGTAAACAAGATAGCCCTGGTCACAAACAGTATCTTGAATTAATTTTCCTCGAAAGTGGTACAAAAATAAAATAAAGTTGCGTTACCTCCGATCGGGGAACAGTTTTCGCGGAAAAATGGAACCGACTTTACCCGATAGCACGGATTCAGTTGCAATGACAATGGCCTTAAACACAATAAAACCTGTTTATGTCGTGGATGAGTGCTGCATCCCGTTTAAGGTTGACGAAAAGTTCCTTTGCAGTGTATGCCAAAAATGGGCAGCTAAAAACAAACGAGTAGTTCAGTGTTGTAATTGTTATGTCTGGATACACTGCAAGCGCAATGACCTATCCCTTGCTGTCTATCAACATCTCCATCTGTACTAAGTGAGAAGGTATGGTTTTGTAAAATATGCATAGCAAGAAACAACCTCGAAACAAACAAATGCGCTTGAAACAAACAAACAAATGCGCTCGAAACAAACAAATGGTCTCCAAGTTGAACCAACCAGAAGAAGCCATGTCCCGCGTGTCTACTTCTGCCATGTATTTCAGGGACGTGACAAATGATTTTCGCGGGAACGGGTATTTTTAAAATAGACTCATTTGTGACTGTGCTAGGGAGCCCACCCAAGCCATAACAACACTCTTATCTAATTTATTCTTGTGCAGAACTAATATTTTTCCTTTTACACCTTTGGATGAATTAAAACGTTTTCCAAAAGATTTTGTGTTCTTCAAAAATGGAATAAAAATTTGTTAAAGTGGTACTATGATCAAAAAATCATTTCCTTTTTTTCTTCTGATTTTGAAAGTGTGTTCGCCTAACACCGAACTGGCAAAATTTTGAGCTTTGAGTTTTATCCAAAGGCTGTTTATTTTGAGTGTAAGTTTTGGATTTCATGGTCCGCCATTACTCACGTTCAAAACTGGCCGATTGGACCTCAGAGGGTTGGATCTAGAGAAAATGACGTCATTTACTCACTAGCTTAAAATTTCAGCGTGTAAACGCAATTTATTATATATGCAAAACACGGTTTGAAAAGTCTGAAAGCCCGAAACTCACGTGCTGCATATTAATTAGGCCGCGTACACACGCATTGCATTCTTAAACTATCAAGCTCTCTCAAGATTTTGAAGTTAGTAATGGCGGACCAATAAATAAGAAAATTCCAGCTAAAATAAACAGGTGTCTGTTTATTTAACATAGTTTTGAAATCCAAAGGAAAAACAAAATTTTTTTTTTGTTCGTAGTACCACTTTAAGCAAAAATCTGCCGTTGTTCTCTGCAGGTTTTAAAAAATCACTCAAACCAACGATTTTTTTAGGGACAAAATTTGGAAATAAACTAAAATACTTATTTATTTCTGCAATGCAATGTACGCCTGCAAAAAAGTAGACGTTACTACCAAGCTATAGCAATTTGGGTTGAGGCCCTATATATACCAGTTAATCGACTTTCCGACCAGGGGCAAAAACATTTTAGATCTAATTCTCACTACTATCCCCACTAAAGTCCAACACATCCA
>NC_090894.1:4799667-4802167 GCF_036669925.1 Montipora capricornis
TAAGTCTAATTAATGCTACCGTGTAAGTCTAATTCTATTTTGTGAGCCCAGGGGATACGTTGCAATTGGGGCTCTGCCCTGTTCGTCTCTCCGGTCACGTCATAGTATTGTTATGTTTTTTTTTTCTTATATTACATGTTATGTATATATTTTCTTGTGACGAATCTCAACAAACTAAACTAAACTACCTTTGCTTACCAAATTGTTGATCAGGAGTCCGGGAGTACATTGGTTCCTGAGTTGATTTATAGGTGATGCAGGCATTTTGCACTTCCCTTTTTCTTCCAAAGTAGGCGAAGGAATCCTGCACCTTCCCTAGCACTTCGCAGATATTCTGTAGTCCCATAAATTAAAATGCCACAGATATTTCAAAACCCCCAAAATTACGAGATGCCGCAGAAATTCTGCAGCCCAGAAAAATGAAAAAAAGGAACACAAATGTTGAGATCACTCACTACATGTTGAATACGTAACACTTTTGACAACAAAAACATGCAATTTAGCAGCAAGGTTTAGTTCTACTGTACATGAAGTAAACATCTTTACTTGTTATATAATGTAAGGATGAAGCATGGGCCGGAATTCTCCGTCGCTTGTGAAAAACTTACCCGTTCGATTGGGAAATCCTGATTTACATCTCAAAATCTGGATTTTCGGATTTCCAATCGAACACAAAATCTGAAAACGGATTTTGTCGCAGATTTCACTAATTAGAAATCCATGTCAGAAAGGATTGCTATTAGCGAGATCCGCGACAAAATCCGTTTTCAGATTTTGTGTTCGATTGGAAATCCGAAAATCCAGATTTTGAGATCAAAATCAGGATTTCCCAATCGAACGCACCCTCAGACGTAGCAGGCTACCTCAGAGGCGAACATATGCCCGTTCGATTTGGTCCTTGATCAGTGTATCTACTCTGGGTCTGAGGCCCTATGAAATTATTCATAGTTCAATAAACACAATTGGGGGAAAAAAAGCAAACAAGTCACCTCCTTGAACGTCTCCGTACGCTAACTTACGAGGCGCTCTTTCAAATTACCTTTCCCGACTTTTTGCCCGTTTAAATAACTTTCAGTAACATCGAATAAAGTACGCACAGCATGCGCACGATACAAAAGTTTTCAGACAAGAGACACGAGACAAATATTAGCAGTTGTTCTTTGTTGTTAAATTCTATCGCTCTGATCCGGGAATTGAGAGGTTTGCATTGTCGCCAGCGTGACTTTCCGTACCAGCGAAGAGCACCTAAGTGATTTGGGGTTTTATACTAATCCAAGTTCTTTCCAAAAATGGACTTCGTTGCGCAGATCAAAGGTAAAGCGATATTTTGGCGTAAAACACTTTGCTCTTTGTTGTTTACAGGAAGTGGTGTTTCCTAGAAAATAAAATATTGCTCGGTTCACGTGATCACAAGAATTCAGTAGGAGACTTGTCAGTTCACTTCCACCAGCGCTGAACGAGTTCACTCTTCGACGATCCTTTGGTTCTGCCCGGATTTGTAGCATTTGCTGCTTCGTTAGGTCGCTATTTGTACTTTTGGACGTTTTTCAAACAGTGAGTATGCTCAATTTTGTTTAAGTAGTATAAATTGTTTTTTGTTGTTTACAGGAAGTGGTGTTTCCTAGAAAATAAAATATTGCTCGGTTCACGTGATCACAAGAATACGTGGTATGACTTCAGTGGGAGACTTGTCAGTTCACCTCCAACAGCGCGGAACGAGTGCAATCTCCGACGATCCTTCGGTTCTGCCCGGATTTGTAGCATTTGCTGCTTCGTTAGGTCGCTATTTGTACTTTTGGACGTTTTTCAAACAGTGAGTATGCTCAATTTTGTTTAAGTAGTATAAATGAGTCAGGAGGCAAAGCATTGATCCTATGTTGACCATGAATACCGTCCAAGTTTGTCTTTCTATAAATCTCCTCACCTCGAAGTCTTTTGAGCTGTGCCTCGCTAAAGAGATTGCTTTTTTTGTACGGAATTTGCTTTGAACTAGAGAGCCAATGTGAGGTCAAAGCTTTCACAGTGACACTGCTTGCTGGTGTACGAGAAGGGCTCTTTCAGAGAAATCGACATCGACGAGAAATAGGCCATAGTACTCGTTGTTTGGCCCTCCAAATTTTGCATAAGCGTTGTTTCCAGTTTTTCTTGGGACTTACAATGTCCCAAGAGAGGACAAAAACAATGCTTATGCAAAATTGGGAGGGACAAACAAAGAATTTTATGGTATTTTCTAAAATGGCCTATGGGATGGGTAAGTTATACATTACTGTGACAATCCTTGCGTCGCTAAAGAGATTTCTTTTTTGTACGGAATTTGCTTTGAACTAGAGAGCCAATTTGATGTCAAAGCTTTCACAGTGACAGTGCCTGCTGGTGTTCGCCAGACTGACGCCTCAATTTCAGAAAAAAAGAAGATTTTGTGTGCTACAGGCAAATTTCTTTCTCTGAATTATTAATGCCCGTGAGTAAATTTCTCGATCTCTTCCGCCTAATCAACGTT
>NC_090894.1:4807167-4837167 GCF_036669925.1 Montipora capricornis
ATTGTCCTGAGAGGAACAAGAATAGTGGTACCAAAGAAACTTAGAGGAAGAGTGATTGAATTAGGCCATGAAGGACATCAAGGACTGGTGAAAATGAAACAGCGACTACGAACAAAGGTCTGGTGGCCAGGCATTGATAAGGACGCTGAGAATTTTTGCAAGACATGTCATGGTTGCCAAGTTGTGGGCGGACTATGTAATCCTGAACCTCTTCATATGACTGAATTGCCTCAAGGGCCCTGGCAGGATATCGCGATTGATTTCATGGGCCCACTACCATCAGGGGACTATGTCTTCGCGGTGACCGACTACTACAGTAGATATGTAGAAATTAGTATTTCAAAGAGAAACACAGCAGAGGTGGCCATCAACAGCCTAAAGAAGATGTTGCAACTCATGGATTGCCATACACAGTGACGAGTGACAATGGTCCCCATTTTGTGGCAGAAGCCTTTAAAACGTTCTTAAAGGACAATGGAATTAAGCACAGGAAGACCACCCCGCTGTGGCCCCAAGCGAACGGAGAGATTGAACGTCAGAACAGGTCACTTCTTAAAAGAATGCAGATCGCACAAGTGGAAGGAAAGGACTGGAAAGAGGCCGTACAGACGTATTTAGTTGCCTATCGAAATACTCCCCATCCAAGTACAGGAGTGTGCCCATCAGAGTTGTTGTTCGGAAGGACATTGCGCACAAAGCTTCCAGGTTTGAGGCAGGCTGCAAAACTAGATGAAGAAGTAAGGGATCGAGACCAAGAAAAGAAAATAAAAATGAAGGAATACTCTGACAGAACGCGTAAGCCTGAAGAAAGCAATCTGATGGTTGGAGACAAAGTCCTGTTAAAGCAACCTCGAGCAAACAAGTGGACCACCCAGTTTGAGAGCCAGCCATACGAGCTAATTGACAAGTGCGGTAACAGTGTTGTGATCAAGTCGCCTGAGGGGGCCCAGTATAAAAGAAATACCACTCATGTGAAGTTGTACCACGAAAGAGAGAAACCAGAGGGTCCGGAGAAATCAGCATCTCAAGAGGTGGATGTTGGAGATGTTGCAAGTGATCTGGGAGAAATGCAGCAGAGTCAGAAGGATGAAATCAAGCAGAGCGACGCCACACCTGTGAAGTCACCACGACCAGTGCGGACAAGACATGCACCAAAAAGATTTGAGGACTTTGTTATAGAATGAACATTTATTATTGAACATTAACTTTAGCGTGATCATCGGATGTCAGGATGACTCTTTAAGTGTTGTTTAAGTTCACAATGTTATATTTGTCTTCTTGTTTTATGAAGAAGGAAAGGGATGTAGGATGTTTCGTGTAAGTCTACATAAAGAGCGCAGATGTATATTTCATGCTGTCCTACATGATGTAGGGGCGCGTAAAAGCGGGCAGGCCATGTTGGATTATTAAATGTGTTTTGTTGTGGTTTAATCCGTGTCCATCGAGTCGTATCTTCTTCGGGGATTCTACATTCCTGATAAACCCAAAATCAGCAAAGTAAGTTTCATTTTTAGAAGTGATGACAACATTAACTGTACTAACTGTAGACCCATGAACGATATGATATATGAAATGAATCATATACTGATCTCCGGATATGAAATCAAGTAAAGCTGTGATCCTCGCAGTTATGGACGCAATTGCTAAAATTGCATCCATATGGACCCATCTTGTTCTCTTAAATCCTCTTGTTCTCTTAAATCCCTGAAAGCACTGTTACTGTCACTTAGTAAACTATCTCTATCAGAAATTATGAACCATAAACCATCTTTTGTGGTTACTTGGTTTAAAGCTAACAAGCTCACCTTCGACCCTGACAAACCAAATTTATTTTATTTCATCCTTCAAGAAATAAAATCAACGTTGAAAATATTTCTAAGTATTAAAAGAGATGAATACACTAAATTATTAGGTGTTATATGGTCCATGAAATCTATTGGGATTATTACTAAATGTAGATAATTCTTTCTTATCAATACTCTCCACACATTATATAACTCCTCAGTGCTCCCATATCTGCAATACTGTTCTATTATATGGGCATCTACATATTCATCTCATCTACAACCCCTCTTACTTTTCCAGAAGAAAGCTTCAAGAATCACTTTTACATTCTCCACCACGTGCGCACACTCGGTAGTGTTGTCGGTCAGCGATTCACGCACATGCGTAGGAGAG
Organism: Montipora capricornis; assembly: GCF_036669925.1. NCBI lineage: Eukaryota > Metazoa > Cnidaria > Anthozoa > Scleractinia > Acroporidae > Montipora > Montipora capricornis. The sequence continues at coordinate 4,809,346 of NC_090894.1, forward strand.
TTAAAAAAGGAAGGACCGAGCACATGACGATCGTGTAAAGATATTTTGTTAACGTAGATTTAACGTTCAAGTTTATTTTCATCAATCGTTTCACTCACTAAAGATCCTCAATATATTTAATATCTACAGGTATCACGTCTCTTGCTTTATATTTTTTCATATACAGGAGCTCTTGCCCGTTGCCCTTTTCATCCCTCTTCAATTTCAACTCTGACTGTCACCAAAAACTTGCTAGACAAAAAGATAACTTTCATCAAAATTGGCAACGACTGCTTTTGGTGGCAGGTTTTCTCAGGGACAAGGGTGAAGGATGTCCGGGTCATTGCTACATAGGAAAGTATTTTTGTTTGATTAATTAGCTGTAGTTGTCGGTAAGTGCCTACAAGTAAAAATGAATAAGAAAATGGGAAGAGGAGTATGAAAGAATGTTCTCTAGCCTTTCGGCGATTTTTTATCGAAAATCGAGCCCGTTGTCCATTTTCTTTTTTTGATCAGAAAGAAGTGTATTTTGAAAAAAGGAAAGGAAAGGAAATGAAGGGAAAGGAAAGGAATAATTGTTATCCCGACGCATGATTTTCCTGGAACTCCAAATTGGCTTATTGTGAGCACATGTACCGTAAGAATTTAATCGATTAACTTCTTCTTTATGGCGATGTGCCAATACAAAGGAACGCCATTGCTTTCTGCCCCTCCGCTGCCGTCGCTGCTTCATCATAGGACATGAATTGAGTCCTTCAGATCTCTGGTGACCGCGTCATGTCAACGTATGCGTAGAATAGCCGCGCGATGGTGCCCAGTGGAGTAGTCGGCGGGGCAAGCGTGTAGGGGGCATGCGCATGACCTGACCGAACCATAATAGTCGCCTTTGTCGCAGTGTTTTAATTGCGGGGGTCTAGCCAGTTCTTTCAAGGATCTCTGCATTTGAATTCAACCTGCATTTGATAACTCATTCAATCAATGAAATGTAGATCGATCAATTGAATTACCAAGAAAGGCAATCTATTTTTATGCTGTTGTTTACATTACTTAACACAAAGAGATAACCCAGTACCATAAAGGTAGTCAAAACTTTCGATTTATGATTTATTTCTTCCCTTTTGTGTACGTCACGTGTATTTCGGCGAATGGATCGAAAATGTAACCTGCATTTCAAGCCGCAGCAACCACATGCACGCATTGCGAACCTATCATGCCACGATGGAGATCATAGATAGGAACAAAAATCGGCAACTCGATGATATAGTACATTACGGGATATACATTACTTGCAAAAATCCCATAATACACCTCTTTAACCCCCCAAAAATTTGCATAGGCATTGTTTTTGATTTCCCTCAGGTCAAGAGATGTATTATGGGATTGTGCAAGTAGTGAATAGCCCATTAAACACAAAAACTGAGAAATCATTTTCTATCAATGCATTTAAATTAATACTGGGTCATCGATGTAAATTATGAGTCATGATAGTATCTTATTTAAATTTAATATTTTTCTTCTAATACCATCGTACAAGTAAAGAATTAAAATTGTACTTGAAATGAGGCCACTGAACTGTGGAGAATTTCCCAGTCTCCAGCCCTCCCCCTCGCCTTCCCTAAGTATTGTGTGAGCATGTATCTGGCCAAAAACATTCACAACTGCAACAACAATTCGGTTTTGTATATCCCAGGTACCGCATTGGCTATTTTTACAAATCCCATAATACAGTTCATTTTTGGGTGGCTATTTGCACGAAGACAATAAATATCCAGTTCACTGAAGCATGATACATTAACAAGAGCAATTAACTTGTACTGTTTTTATGTAAAAAAAATCCCCAAAACGTATTGCCTTATGGGATTGAGAAAACAGTCAAAACGAAAACATGTCCAGAAATGCGATGCACGCGGATTTCAATAAGCGTCACGAAGTGTCCCCTTGCTCTTCTCCGGAAATTCAACACAACTCGTGTCTCAGCCGGAATACAGACAATTAACGTCACAACGTGTCCACAAAATGCTGCTCCTCAAGGATGAACTGCTGCAGTTGTATATCCTGACCTAAAAATAACGCTAACCTTAACCCTTACCTCATTGTTGGAAATTATATAGCAAATGCGTAGACATAATGGGATACTTCGTGTTGGATGTCAAATATGAGTGTGCATTGGGCGTGCATTTCTGGACATAAGTGTAGGAAAAAGAACACAGTAACTTGCTTCTTACTTTTAATTATCACTTGGAACCCTTGACATTTTGTCATCTCTCTTTCAGATTTACAAATGGTTTTCAAAATTAACAGGCGCAAATTTCTAAAGTTGGATGGATTCACATTCAGCTTTTACATGACCAATCACCTTAACCCTCAAATACCTGTGGACGAATGTTTAACAGCAATCTGCAGAAAGATTTCAAGCTACCATAAGTTGACCTTCCCAAATTGGACAAGACTCATGGGAGATCATCGTATTATTCGAATCACCGAAAGTGATGACCTGTTTCAATATCTCGATGCAAACTCCCAGAGCAAAACTTTGAATTGGCTAATCTTCAGGCGGGTTGGCAATAAGATCGTTGTTACCCACTTTTGTCCTTTTGGAGGCGAAAAAGATGAAGATTTTGAGGAAAACGTTGACCAAACTCGCCGTAGTCTAAAGAAGTTGAAAGAGGCTTGGCGCATGGTCAACTCCTCATCCAAGCCCGAAAAACAGAAAGAGAAAGAACGGGATGAGATTAAAGCTGAAATAAAAGCGAATTACTGGGCGGTAGTGCAAGCAGTTGAAGAAGAAATTGAGGATAAAAAGAGAGAGTTGAAGTTGGTGGCAAACCTTGTTTTCTGTGATGAAGAGAGCAGAGAAAACATCATTTGCGAAATTGAAAAGATAACAATTACGACAGGACGGGTCATTGTTAAACCATTATTGAAGGCTGTGGTGGCAGCAATCATCGCAGGAATCGCATTAGCGATTGCTAAGGCGGCAGCAAAGCAATCGGCCAAGCAAGGTGCCAAGGTCGCAACGAAGAGTATTCCCATTTTAGGGTTGGCAGTGGGCACTGGATTCGCACTCTGGAAATTTGCGAAGGCAGACTTTGCAGGCGCAGGACTGGAGATTGCTTCCGGAGCAGCATCTTGCGTACCTGGAGTAGGAACTGCAGCTTCCTTGGCAATCGACACAGCTCTCGTAACCAAGGACATATATCATGTAGGAAAGGAAAAAAAGAAACAAATGGAGGTAAAAGAAAAGAACCGTCTTAGCCCTAACCTTTTTGATAAAGTGCGAGGCTGATTTCGATATATGACATGGTTTCTATGCCACCAACTTGGGAACTCATCGAATGTCAAAAGTATCGGGACTGGCTCTAATCTCGTAATTTGAACCAAACCTTTTTTATGAATTGCTTTTCCAAACTGGACCAAAGTGATACTCGCAAGGCTGAGGTAATTATGGAAAGATTGCGGCAATTTATTCTACATTTCATGGAAACTGTGAATACCCTTAAGCACAAATTTTTGCTTGAAGGTTGAAGCCCAGTTTTCCATAAAACAAAATAAGCTTGTGGTAAATTTTGTCGCCTGACTTTTTTAATTAGCAAAAGAGGGTGGGTATATTTTTGTCTAAGAATCATGTTATGATGAAGTAACCTTCTAAACGTTTAGAGCCGGTTTCAATGGAGGGGAAGCGGAAAGGGACGGGTGGGGGGGGGGGGGATTTAGCTTTCACGGCTAACGGTTAAATAATTTGCTGTTTCGCGGCTAACGGTTATTTTTTTCCGTCACGATTAACTTAATATGTGAAAAACAAAGAAACGTCCCTTGTGTTAGTTACTAGTAGGGTCTCAGTAGACATATTGAATATTTTCTGGTCATCTTTGTTCCCAGGACCTCTCTTCTTCCCTTCCCCTGGAGCGAGAAAATCTGGGAGAGAAAAAAGCAATTTTTATCACGGCTAACGGCTATTTTTTTTGGTCATTCTCACGCTTAACATTTTTCGACGTTTCTCGTCTCATGGTTAACCCCATTGGGACCCTCCTAAAGGAAATCTGTATCGTTTTCTCTCACTAAAATGCGATGACATTAAAAGTGCGAAAAAGATGCTTTTACGATCTAGATGTCGTTATCTCGGATCATGTTAAAAATGCCGGAACTATTAAATGCAACCCTTTGGAGTGTGATTTTTGTGGGGTAACACTAGGAAGTTTAGTGCTCCCAAAATGGAGTGCCGTTCCGACTGGTGTCATCTTTGAGGAATTACCACACCCTTGTCATATTAAAAACGTTGAAATAGTCACGAAGCGATTAAAATAACACAAATTTATATTTTGAGATGACGTTGTCGTTGCCGTCGCCGTTGTCGTTGCTTAAGCTCCCTATTAGGGAGCTCATGAAACGACGACGCCGACGGCAACGACGACGGTACGAAACAATAGGTTTAGTGAGCAAAAACAATGGCTCTGCACGCTCTGCACGTGCGTTTTATATTTGTGTACATTTCTTTACTGTCATCTCCTAAATGACGACGTGAAATGACCAAATTCAAGGTTCTGTGGAGGACGTTAGCACATGACCATGAATTTTCAGTTCCTCGACAGATACTACACATTTTTAACGCGAAACGACATGAAATAGTGTCATATATATATAGTGATATGAATAAGGCGAACTTGTATTTTTAAATGAAGTCCTCGTAACCGTCGTCGTCTTCATTTCGTAAGCTCCCAATCAGGGAGCTTCAGCATCGACGACGGCACGGGCAACGAGAACGTCGTCGTTAAATGTGAATTTCCGTTATTGTTATCACTTCGCGATTATTCCAAGCATTTTAATGTGACAAAGGTGTGGCAAACCATCAAGAACGAGACTAGTATGAATGGCGTTCAATTTAGGGGAGAAAATGAAAATTTGTCGTCAAGCGCTGACGTTCTCCCTAAAACCTCAAATTTGGTCATTTCACGTTGTTGTTTTTCTGACGACGGCCAAGAAATGTACAAAAATGAAAAGATGCACGTGCAGAGCGTGCAAAGCTATTGCCTTTGCCTCTAAATATGCAAATTTGTGACGTTCTCGTTGCCATCGCCGTTGTTGTTGCTAAAGCTCCCTATTCTGTTGGAGACTAGGGTCTCCAATCTGGCTTTATTTAAACGCATTGTGGCGCCATGGGCCCGATACTTCACACTATGTGCTGGTTTTTCTCTTATTGATACGATGTACCCAATTCTCTTTTTCAGGATCTGAAAGCTTCCACTGAAGTGATTCAAAGGAAACTGGATAATCTTTTCGAAGATTACGAAACCGCAAAAGCGGAATATGACTTCGTATGCGAGGTTTTGGGAGACCCTGGGTATGACGTCCAGAAATTAAAGCACGATATCAAAGTTTTGAACCTTTACAGATCCGGACAGCATTAGATTGATAAATTGTTATACCTGATTCTAGCCTAGCTTCGAAGCCGTTTGGCGAAATAGAAACATTAATTTGTAACAATGCAAATAATTTGATATCCTAAGCTTTGAGTGTTTATTATGAACGAAAGAAAATAATAGAGCATGCAGCCTAGCGGACTGCATCGTAAAGTCTGAAAACTGATGGGTTCGTTGTGTAAAGTTGAACAGTAAAGCAACCGTAAAAAGAGTGATTGTTAACTAATAAACAGGGAAACCACAAAAAAAGGTGTCCAGATTTTTCAAAGTGGATAATTTAGCACCTGTAAAGAGTAGGTTAATACTATTCTCCAAGATAAAGTCAAATTTATCAAAGCATCAAAAGGCCACAAAGACTGAAACAGTTAACTCCGTGCTGACTCCTCGTCCCGTACGGTCGTTTCTGTTAGTTAGCGGAATCCAGCGCCGCTTAGTTTTGGCGCTTCTCGATTACTCCTTCCTCTTACGGGGTTTAAAAAGTGCGAAGCTCACAAAAAGCGTAAAGGACCTTCGAAACAAAGGACCAAGATACCTTGACATAGTTCCGCTGCCACGCTTCTTTTTATAGGTCTAAAGTGCCCTTCATTCCGCCTCCGCCTTTGATAAGTTCGTTAACGTCTGTTATCTGCTCGCCTCGGTGTTTACAAGTACATGTAATGTCCCGCTCAATCTCATCCAATAATTGCTTATAAATTCAGATACAGCCGCAAAACGAGCACAAGCAGAAACAACTGTGAATGGAAAACTCAAACACAAACGCATACGGAAGTAAACACAATAGGACATTTGCATGATGATGCCATTTGACTACAAGTACCAGAATTCTTTATGTTTTGCTTGTCTCATGCTATTTGAGCTATTGTCATTTTTACCCCGCTGGGAATACAAAAGTTATAAAATAATAATTATAAAACTGATTTCTGGTAGTTGTAGTCAAATGACGCTATCGTGAAAGTTGCCTATTTCCTTATTTTGAATTTGATACTCTTGTGGCTTTTAGAAAACCTTCTGATGTTGACTTACTACCTCCCTTTGATGAAATGTCTAAGATCTCTGGCATAAGAAACCCATACAGTGTGATGTCGAATCTATACAAATCCTGTAACTTCTAAGTATTATCATCCCTCAGAATTAGAGAAATTCACTTTATCACCTGGTAAAGCATACTTCTCTTTATTTCAAAACCTTGGTGAAATGCAAACTTCTTTTCACTTCATAGGTATTAGTGAAACTGGGGAAAATTTGTCTACATGTCTTCAAGGGAACCTCCACTAAAACAACAAAATAACTTTAAACTACAGAACATAATGTTTACAATTGGAATTGCTCAATCTTTTTCCAATGAAAGCGTTTGTATTCGAGAAAAATAAATTCCAAAAACGCTTATTTTGGCTTTCAAATTTCCCGGGCGCCGCCATCTTGAATAATTGTGACGTAACTTGGTTGCCCTATTGTTCTGATACAAAGAGCGATTGTTCTGGAACAATAAGGCAACCAAGTTACGTCACAATTATTCAAGATGGCGGCGCCCAGGAAATTTGAAAGCCAAAATAAGCGTTTTTGGAATTTATTTTTCTCAAATACAAACGCTTTCATTGGAAAAAGATTGAGCAATTCCAATTGAAAACATTATGTTCTGTGGTTTAAAGTTATTTTGTTGTTTTAGTGGAGGTTCCCTTTAAAATGAACAATAATCTGAACGGTTACACATTACGCTCTCAACGTTCACAAATTTAAAGCCGACTAAATGCCCACGCTTATCGAAAATAGCAACCCTATCGACAATCCCTCTGCTGTTTTAATATTGCAGACAACTTTCTTGTTAATGTGGATAAACTACCGATCGAGATATTCCCAGATAGGATTACTGTCCTACCTCTTTTCTGAAGGTTAATTTTCCTAAGTCAATATTCCTTTCCCCTGTTAACATCTTTCAAACAGAGAACAGTTTGTATCTGTCCATGGTCATGTGTCTGATCCGCCACCCGTAGCCTGTGGTGTCCCTCAAGGACCCACTTGGTGTAGAGTGCTTGTTGCAGGTAATTGTTTTACCATCAATGAAACAATCGGCCAAATCTTCACACAAATGCTAACCACATGACGCCAAGTCAGTCTGGGAATCGAGCCATGACCGCATATGCATTGGTGGGAGGCGAGTGCTCTCACCACTACGCCATCCCTAACTATGTTTCTTGGACCTGTGCTGTTTTGGTCGGATGTTAGTGATTTCCAATTATTTTGAACATGCTGACTTTTCACCTATTGCTGATGACGCTAATATTGATTGATTGATTGATTGAAATTTTATTTAAGTGTCTAAAAGAGCCTCCTAGCTTAGGTTGAAAACCTATACTAATTAGGGGACACAAAATAAATAAATAAATAAAAATTAAAATAAAATATTAATGGAAGCATAAGTATATAAAAAAATAAAAATAAATAAAAAATAACAAAATGGTATTTACAATATTTAGAGATTTAGAATATAACTATGAATTACGAATTACGAATTACAAAGATGACAACACTATCCATTAATGTAACTATATCTATAGTACGTTTTTTGTTTTTGAAACATTTTAAGGTGTTTAATTCCCTTAATTCTGGGGATAATCTTCCCTAAAGCTTGGGCCCACAGTGGCGAAGGGAGTGCTTGCCATATTTTACAGTGTTGTGCCTGGCGGCAGAGAAATCAGACTGCCTTAAATTATACTTGGATCTATTATTAATAAAAATGTCAATGATATAGGGGGGACTCAGATTGTTCTTGACTTTGTACATCAAGACACAGATGTTTTGTAGTCTTCTATTCAGTAAACTAGGCAGTTTTTAGAAGTTCAGGGTAGCTAGCATTGTTCCTAAAAACAGCACGCAGGCCCCTTTCTTGCAACCGCTCAATTTTGCGAGAATCACTGGGCCAGGCTCTGCAAAGGTGCCACACTAGGTGGGAATATGTAAGGTTTGGTAGTATTGCTGTTTTAAAAAGCACATGGTTAGCATTTGTAGGAATCAAGTTTCTAAGTCTCATAAGGACGCCAGTTTTCTGACTGGCTTTTTTACAAATCGTATTAATTCAGCTCAGAATCTATTATGACACCTACAATCGGCGTCAAAATTGTTGAGACACTCTTGTCCTTTAGAGTCGATTTCAAGCTCGGCGGCGCAAATGGCCCCCTCCTCCGCACGCCCGGGACAATGTTGTGTTTTTCTGTTTTCTACGAGCCTTGTCGACAGCGGTACAACATTGATTAGGGTGGGGGAGGGAGGGGTATCCCGGAAACGTATTTTCTGGACAAGTTTTCTTTGCAAACAATGAATGTCTCGTTGCCAGTGTGCTCTGTTGGCAACTGTCTCAACTAATTTTGTCGCCGATTATGGCCTTGAGAGAACTAGTTGTATTAATATCATGATTGTTTAATCTGATTACTTGAGTGATGTTATCATCGTTTTGGCTGTAGCCAATATTCAGAATTTGATATTTCTTCAAGTTCCCTACTAAAAGATTTGAGTTGTACCATTCAGTGGCGCTTTCCTTTAGCCTAACATAACAGAGGACTGATCTCACCCTATGTGATAGATCTGATGATCGTCAGCGTACATAGACAAGTTAGTTGTTACACAGTACGACAAATCGTTATGAAATGTATTCCAAAGTAAGGGGCCTAGAGCGGAGCCCTGTGGACAGCCTCGGTTAACAGTCCTACTTGAACTGAGAAGGTCTCCAATCTTCACACGATAATTGCGATCACACAGATAACTCTCCAGAAGCCGAACTGTGCTGTTCTCAAAGCCTTAAGCTTTGAGCTTACTCAATAATGATGGTGGATAGAGTGAATCAAACGCTTTTGACATGTCAGTTGACAGTAAGCTCACAACCAGATTGTCATCTCTTGCATGTCTCCAGCCCTCCACTAATTGAATCAGAGCTGTCTCACTACTGTGTCCACTGCTGTAAGCCGATGAGTTAACAAACATACGATCTTCAAAGCCCGTAGAAACTTGTGCGCCTATTGGTTGTTCGAAAACTTTGTCAACACACTGTAGGACAGTTATAGGGCGGTCGTTTTCCTTAGCGTTGTTATCGTCCTTTTTGTAGACAGGAGTCCAGACTCCACGCTTCAAATCACTTGGCCAGACACAATAGGCCATTTCCGAGTTCATGTCTACCTCCTCTTCAAAGCGAGTCTAAGTGCGAAGGTTTTGTGATGGTAATTAGTTCTACTTTACATAAGAATGACTACTAATTTACATAACAAAAACTTCGCACTTAGCCTCGCTTTGAAGAGGAGCCAGGCAAGAACTCGGAAATGGCCTATTAAGTATACATGAATTGAAAAGAGTAGTAAGTGGTTTGGCAAATTCATCAGCTGCAATTTTCAAGACTTTTGCTGGGATATTGTCACAGGCAGTGACCTTGTTAGTGTTTAGTGATTCTAAAGCAGCTAGGACTTGTCCTCGCGTGATAGGTTTTTACTTCAAGATTGCATGACCAGTTTTCACTTTTCTGTTGTATTCTAAGAACACTTGGATGATCCTTAAAATCGTCCAGTGATTTAAGCCTGGCGTTGTTACCACCGATCCCATCAGCTATTGTGGACAAGTAATCCTCAAGTATTTCAGACACCTGCTTTTGACTTTTAACTGCGGTGACCTCAACTTTCAGCTGGATGTCTGTGCTCGTTGAGCAATCCTTTGTATTCAGGAACGGCTTGAATGTTTTAAAAAAGTCTCTTGGGTTACTCTTAAGGTCAGCAGCTTTGGTTTTCCACTAGTTCTTTATGGCAATCCGCCTCTGTTTCGTTGCCTCGTTTCTTGTCTTGCGCCTCAGCTCCCAGGTTACTGGAGTTTTATTTTTCAAATACTTTGCATTAACCTTTTGTTTGGCTCGAATTGCACTCTTCCATTCAGATGTCATATATGGCACATCTTTATCACGTACTATATTTTTCTTTACAGGTGCTAAGTCATTCAATACATCATTCACTATTAAAATCCAGGCGTGTACTTGATCGTCTACTTCATCGAATAATTGAATAATGTGACAGGGAACCGAGTCAAGGTGACGCTTAAATAGTTCTGAATCAAAGTTTTTAAAAATTCTAAAATTAATTATCTTGGGTTTGTTCAGATTTATTTTCTGCTTAAGAGCCCCGTAGATAAGTGCATGATCACTCAGACAAGGATAATAGTTACCGGAATATTGAAATAATTCAGGTCTGTTGCTGAGTAATACATCGATGAGACTTTCTGTTATGATTGTACCACGCTTTTCGGTTCTTGTTGGCTTCGTGATTAAGCAGTCAAAACCTTGTTCAACTTCTAGATCCAGAAGGAGTTTTGCCCTCAGATCTGTCAGGACAAATTCGGTCCAAGTTCAAGTCGCCTATTATGACAACATGGGTGCTTTTTAGACTCGTTCAGTTGCAGATTTCACTGAGTTCCTTTTCAAGTAGAAGTTGATATTCACCGCATAAAGCTTTCGGAGGACGATAGACACCAATAATTACCATATTGCCGGTTTCTGTATATACATACAAGAATCTCAATGAATAAAAGTTGAATTACGAGCTCAAAGCAGTTGCAGATTGGATGAAATCCAACAGATCAGCACTTAGCGTCCTTAAAATTAAAATTAACAAGAGGCTCCTTGTAGCGTACACTTTTGTCGAAGGATTTTTTAGCCGATTTCCTTTACAGTTCACAGTATCTTGGTCAATATCCCGTTTCAATTCCGTAGTCCGAAGTCCAAAGTCCAAAGTCCAGAGTCCAAAGTCCTAATTTTACATTTCCTGACCCAATAATAGGTTAAGTGCGAACAGCCCTTATCTCTGAAATAGACAATCGCGTTTGGGGTTCCTGTGGCCTGTACTTCTTCCACAGTCTCCTCTGCTCTCTTGTGGGGATCCAGGAACCTCTGCGATTTTAAGAAAGGAGGGCATACCTCGGCGTTCAGCACAATACTCGCCGTAACAGATATGAAACCAACTAAAAGAAGTCATGGGTATGAGTTTGGTGGACCTGTAGGTGTGTTCTTTTTGATGATCGCATTACCGGCAATGGTTTTGGGATCCGCTTTGTTCTGTAACAGCAAATCCTGTTCAGTCCGTGAGAAGCCAATAATTCCTCCTTTCTGGGGATTTAAAGGTGCATTTTTTGATGTGGGTCATTTGATAGTTGATGGGTGGATCATATTTCAAGCCATAATTTACATGCTGCCCTTTGGAAAGGTAAATCTTGTTCTGTGAGTCGGTTGTAGTTTGACGTGAGATTCAGGCAAAGTACTTTCTGAGCTAGTATTAAAACATCCCAGGGTACATGTAGCTCAGAAAGCATCTTCACAATTTTATACAAGTAATGAATGCATGCACAAGCGAGAATCTCATATGAGACAAGGCAGTATAAAGCTTGCTTGAAGATTTAAGGGGAGCAAACAGATTCCTTGCCTTGCCCGCTTTCGTTACTGTGCTTATGTTTACGGAGAACGCTGCTGTTTTATGAGTCAAATGAGTCAATGAGTCAATGAGTCATGAGACTCACAGTCAATATAGCAATAATTTGTTGATTAAGCCTAAGCCCTCCTTTCAGTGATTAGGCCTAAGCACTCTCTGAAATTTTAGCTTTCATTTTATGGTTTAATTAACTACACTAACTCGTTGACTCATTGACTCATTGACACTCATGTTTATGTGGGGTTGATCAAGTTATGTTTTTTTGCCGATGAGAGCATCATGTGCACAGGGCAATAGGCATGAAAGATTCACATTGTGACAGTGTGACAGTAGCTGATATGTGGCCAGTCCTCTGCCATTGTGTTTGCATCTTCAGGCCTACTAAGTGTTTTGCCACCAGTTGGAAATCAAACTTCTTCCATGTCATTCATGAGCAGATTCATTTGGTCACTTATTGTTTACATGTTGATAAGCGCTATTTGTCGCTGTTTCAGTTTGTTTGTATTTCCACTAGCTTCCATGTAACAGTATATTTCCAATTGAGATTCCCATTTCCTAAAACTATCTGCCATTCATACCAGTAAGCCAAGACGCATAATGCTGGTTGATTAACTCTTGTCTATTTTCACGAGTTTGAATACAGTTGAGTTGTTTATTTTGGGTCTTTGTGCTCTTTACTGCGTGTAAGCAGCACTTATAAACAATGCATTAAACCCTTATTGTCTGCAATAAAACATGATGAGCAAGAAACTGACAAATGCCAGTGCCTAATTAATGATTATACTAGCAGTTCTCATTGACAAATGAGTGCTGTCGTTAAAGGTGTTTTTGAATGCAACTAACGTAAGATGTGGCATTTGACCTGAGATGGGGTGTACACCCCATGTCAGGTCAAATGCCACATCTTAAAATTCTTGCTGAAAAGAACGCTTTTGCGAACTCTTATTGTTTTTTCAGGTGGTGCAAGGACGGGTTTTAGAAAATGGAAGTGCTCTTGATTACAGAATTAATGGTAACTATATTTGAAAAAGTGGTTGTATTTAGTTTTGTATTTCACAGTGATTGGATTAAACACGTTTTCTTTGGTCCCGTTCCAGCAACACAGTTTTGCAGCATTAACCACTAAGATTGTGCATTGGTATTATAGTAATAATTAATAAATTTTTGTGTCCACGAAATACTCCTATTTGCAGACCCCTTTAATAAGTCAAAGTACAGGCATAGTCTTACATTGTCTCAAAGCTTTTCTGATATAAATGCAAGCATGGATAGAAATTAATACCCATTGTATCAGGAAGTAGCCAATGTCATCCTTTGATTTAGAAAATATTACTAAGTACATGTATTTTGGTTTCTTGATTCTGAATGGTTGCCATCTTGTATCTTTAACTGGGGATTATTTGGAATTCCTTAAGTCTCTTTCCACCCCCTCTCCCTCCATATGGACTTGATGTATAGTAATTACAACTTTCAGTAACAGCTTATCTCTTCTTTTATTTTATTCAGGGTTTTTGGCTTTGACACTCTGTGTCACAGGATTTGCAGCTTGTCTTTACTTTAAAGTTGATGTTACCTTAGTCTATGACTGTTTTATTGGAATTACAACAGCAACACTTTGCTGGTCTGTTGTCGTTGCCATCCTTGTGTATGCAATGGCTTGCATGCAGAAGACAGGACTGTCGCCACGTGGAAACACAGGTAAAGTGTCCAAGCTCACTGCCATTAAGGCTTCATTCACCACATCCATTAGTCATCATTAATCACTCTTCCCCTTTCTCCATTGATGAGTAAAATCGTCTGGTGCTAGAAAGAGTAAATTGAGTGGTACTCATGAAAGTGAGGGTGTTAAATTCTGTTGGAACATGTCTTATGAGACCCTTTAGGGGGTGGGGGAAGAGGACTTGTAACCCATAAATTTCTGGCCTAAATATCTTGTCTCCTGTTAATTCCTGTGGTTTGTATACCTATAATGCCTATAATGCCAGTTACTACTGATGATGTCATTGTGTGCAATATGTTTGGGTACTGTATGTACAACATTTTTCATGGGTGTTTCGTTCTATGGAGAGGCCGATATTAGTAGACTTTGTGAATCACTATTTTATGGAAAAAATGCAAATACCGTTAATCACATTTTTAAAGTATTATTTTCACTTTTTGTTCCTTTCGTTGACCAACGAACCTATTTTATTATTTTAAGAAATGACAACTTTGATGCTCGTTATCCCGGAATGTCTTCTTCAAATTTCCTTTATCTGGTTAATTTTCCCCCCAATAGGCCATTTCTGAGTTCATGTCTGCCTCCTCTTCATAGTGAATCTTAGTGCAAAGTTTTTGTTATGAAAATTAGTCAATTACCATCACAAAAACTTCGCACTTACACTCGCTTTGAACAGGAGACCTGTACAGACATGAACTCTGAAATGGCCTATTGTCCTGTATCCCTATAGTTCTGTAGCTAAATATCCTGTATCCCAATGACACCTAATAGGGCCTCCCTTATACATGTAAGCGGTGTCCATTCTTATAACAGGGGACACCTTTACCCATACCCTACAGCTCATGTTGAACACTTCTTCGGGAAAGTCAAAATTGAAATGTGCTTGTGAATCCTTGATGAACATATCAGACTTTTTTTATGAGACTACAGGTGTCACATGAGAATGAACATTCTGATGTAAATTATTTGAGGATTGCTTTTCATCGATTGGACAGTACACTATGACACTGAACAAGAGATTTTTCATTCCCAGTGGGGAGCTACAACAGGTTCACCTTCTTGGGGTATATTAATTTACCCATTATCTCACACACTGCAGATCCCCCCCCCCCCCTCTCTCTCCATTATCAATGTTGCTAGCAAATTACCCAAAGTGACCCATGAAACTTGATCAGGCAACACTAGAAGGGGGAGGGAGGGGGAAGTTGGGAAAGGGTGGAATTCTTGATCTGACAGGCCTTGAAAGCTATAAAAGGTATTTTTATTGAGAGTTTCAAACCAATAATTCTGCAACCTGTTGTAGCATTTACCAAACTGGTACTTTGCAATAAAGGCTTTGGCTTTTTGTTTTGTTTACTTTAAAAAGAATAAAAGGTTGGTCTTTTTTCCAGGAAATATTATTTATGACTTTTTTATGGGACACCAACTTAATCCGCGATGGGGAAAGTTCGACTTCAAGTTGTTTTTCGAAATACGCGCTGGACTCATCGGCTGGGTGAGATAAATATTAATCCCATTACCATTATAATTGTCTTTTTATCATGAACTCGAGTGCATTTTGTGAGTTATGGGCACAAGTGATGATTTGAAAGTTCTCAAAACTGCACTTGCTGTAATTTTGAGACCTTTTCAAGGGAACTGGCACTTCAACAATGAAAAGACTTTAAATGACACGAAATATTTTCAGACAAAGCGTTTGTATCCCAAATAAATAAATCGTAGAATCGTCTATTTTTGCTTTCAAATTTCGCGGGCGCCACCATCTTGAATAATTATGACGTGTAACAGTTGCCATATTGTTATTAGACAAAAGCTCTTTGTGTCAGAACAATAGGGCAACTGTAATACGTCACAATTATTCAAGATGGCGGCGCCCGCGAAATTTGAAAGTGAAAATGAGCGATTTTAAAATTCACTTTTCCCTGATATAAAACACTTTTTTAAAAACAAATTTTAAACCAACTTGTTTGTAAACATAATTTCCTTCGGTTTAAACTTATTCTGTAGTAAGAGTGGATCGAGGTTGCCTTTAAAACATCACAAGCGACCATAATCCATTATACGAGCATGTTCATACCATTTGTTATTTCCTCAACAGAATTACTCCATCTCCGTTTTTGTAGCAACCTCTGTATTGCACTCTATAATAACCACTTTGTTTCCACCACTCATCTGGACTCTCGAGCTAGATGATATATGGACGCGTTGCCCAGCCAAGCCACCAGGCCGTTTATTTGACATTGAAATGGGTAGAAAACATTTATACATCAATAAAGAGAAGAGCAACGCACCAGAGCCGAACACGAAAACCCCTAAAACCAGCATTTGGAAAAACACGGGGAACGTGTATCCCTGACCAAGGCAGTGGTGGGACCCATGGAGTCTAGGGTATTCTTATTGAAAAACAATATTTACAAATTAACATGTAAAAAAAAACGCTATCATATACAGCCTAAGAAAGGCATAAAACATTTCTTTCGGCTTGATATAACAATAAACGAAACTGACAAGTAGTGTACGCAGCGAAGGCTGACCGTGGAATGACTTAGTCTACTAACGCCTGCAAACTATAAACCAATGATGAAATGGTATATGAAATGAATAATACATGAACTGCGGATATGAAATCAAGTGAAGCTATGATCTTCGCAGTTATGAACGCAATTTTTACAATTGCGTAGAGAAGCCTGAAAAATTCAGGACTTCAATGGGGTTTGAACCCGTGACCTCGCGATTCCGGTTCGATGCTCTAACCAACTGAGCTGTGAAGCCACTGACGTTGGGAGCTGGTCATTTGTGGGTTCAAATGGTCCCGTGAGGAATGAATCAAACCCCGCGTTGAAGTCCTGAATTTTTCAGGCTTCTCTACGCAATTATAAAAATTGCGTTCATTACTGCGAAGATCATAGCTTCACTTGAAACTATAAACCAGCCATGCGCACCTAACACGGCCTACCAGGCCTCTGATACGTCCAGCAAAATAGCAATTTATGCTAATTTACAATTATCACAAATTACATTATTCATGCATCGACATCGACCAACCAGAAACGCAATATTCTGTCGAGTACATAATAAAGCACAAAACTGCAATGTTCTCAGAATGAAAAGACAAAAAACCTATTGTTAGTGTTGTTTTCGTTGTAAACAGAAAATCATCTTTAAAATGCTATTTGTGAAGCCTTAGCTTGGAGTTGCCTGTAGTGTGGGTGTTATAATTAATAAAAGATGGACTTCATTCAAGCCCCACTTATTTCATGTCATTTCATTGCATGTTTCTTAGGAAGAAACTTAATTTTTAGGACAAATAAATAAGTCCTTGATCGTTATAGAATACCGTAAAATTCCGAAAATAAACTCGGGGGCTTATAGAGGGTCTGGACGGTCTGGATGGGGCAGGAGAGGAAGGGGAGGGGGGGGGGGGGAATCGGGGTGCAGATGTCAGTTGTCAGCTAAAATCTCGTCCATTTGTCAACCTTCAAAAACCTCATAGCAGACTAGCCTGGTCTGTTCTGGATATGCTCTTGGTGTACGCTGTCAGAACTGCCTTTTCATGGCTGGTGCGACTTAGACTTATCTGGCTCGTTTTACTGCTAGCGATGGAAGGCAAGTGCAACCAGCTCAAACTGGTGCATCGAAACACTCAATCCATGGTCTCGACGTTTAACGAATTCACTCTCATTGTAAATAAATATCCACTGGATATAGTAACATTGGTGCGACTTGGATGAAAAATAACAAAGAGCTGTTAGAATACGTCTCGCTTCCGGGTTTCTCTAGGGAGTTTCGAAATCGAGATATTATCAGAGGAGGGGGCGTAGGCGCTTATATACGGGACACATACGCAGGATAGACATTGAAAATATCCAGCCCGAATTCGAACATTTGTGGCTCGAAGTTCCAGGAAAGAACAAACACAGCAAGCTTTTCTGGGTACTTTTTACCGGTCTGAGGCTATGCGCAAACCCTCAGTGTGGCTGGAAAAATCTGAAGATCTATTGAGCTATATCACAGCACACTGGGATGGTCTTCTGGTCTTAACCGGGGACCTGAACTTTGACCTGCTGGGGATTTCTGATGCCCCTACGCGGCGCTATACCACCTTACTTGAACAGGTCATCGACAAACCCACATGAGTAACCCAGAAATCGCGCACTCTGCACGATCATATTATTGTTAATGATGTCGCTAAGCTTACCTGTCATGGGTGATACCCTGCGGAATCGTGAGCGATCATGATGGTCCTTTTGCTTGTGTAAATATTCGGGTGTCTCGTTTCCAGCCGGAATCTCAAGAATTTTAGCGAGAAGACCTTTTAGAGGACCTTGCGACACAGCCTTTCTCATTCATTACGTCAAGTGATGACCCTGACACGCCCTTCCGCAACCTGGATGGACTCTGACGTCATTCGTACCCTGCAGGCACAAAGGGATTGCCTCAGACGAGAAGCGCATCAAACTAACTCCACATCGTCATGGTCCGCCTTTTGTGAGGTGTGCAACAAGATAAAGAGTGCGATACGGTAAGCTCGGAAGGTGCTCATGGAAAAGGCCCAGCTCTCCGCTAAATCCAAGGATACCTGGCGAGTTGTGCACGGTATCCTGAACCCTTCCCGCCAACCACTGCGGTTGGATCCTGAAAAACTAAACTCTTATTTTGCGTCTTCCGCGAAACGCACGCTTCAAAATGCTGAATCCGTAACTGTTGATGAGTTATACAAATTGATTCGTAGTCTACCGGACAAAGAGGACACTTACCGACTCCTTAAGCACTTAAGAAGTGATTGCTCTACCGGGCCGGACCGCTCGCTTTGTGAAGCTCCCGCAGACCATTAAGCTGTCCCATTAACTTCGATTATTAATATCTGTATATCCAAGGGGTATTTTCCGCATGCATGGAAAGTGGCGCAGATAAGTCCCATTCCGAAATTTGATATGCCCAGTTCTCTCTAAAGTTTTTGAAAAGCTTGCCGCCAATCAAATGGCGGGTTACTGCGAAGAGAAAGATGTTATTAGAGAGTCAGACACCATCTCCAGCTTCAGGAAAGGCCATTCGACTACTACTGTTCCTCTTCGCTTAAGAGATGAAGAGAAAGGAAGTGACGCTAATGGTTTTGGCGGACTTTTCGAAAGCATTTGATATGGCGTGTTTCAAAACGACAATAAACAACCTGTGTCTTCTCGGTTTTTATAGGAACTTTCTGTAATGGCTAGCCAACTACCTCTGCGGGAGGCAGCACTATGTTCAAATTGATGATCGTAAATCATCACTACCTCAGTCCGAGTTTGGAGTACCACAAGGCTCCATTCTTGGTCCGATGCTGTTCAATCTCTACGTAACTGACTCCAGGGTTAGGGTTTAGGGGTTTTGGTTTACCCTTAACCCTAACCTTCGTGATACAGTTAGCAGCTTCCAATATGCAGACGACACCACCATTTACAGCAGCTGCCCAGTACCAAACATCACGTGAATACAGCCCTAGGGAACCTCAGTAGCTGGTCGGATGAGTGCAGTCTCGCCCTGAACGCTTCGAAGACGAAGGCGATGTTAGTAACGACGCAGCAGATGTCCCGAAGGTACTCCCTTGATGCTTTTCCACTTGGCCTGAAGGTATCCGATGCCCCTCTAGAGCTCCAGGCAGTCTCTAAGCTTTTGGACGTCCACTTGGACTCTCATCTGAAGTGGGATCACCATGTTAACCCATGTCCTGCTATGGAACACTCTGGTCACTAAGGAAACTTAACATTTTACTGACTTTAAGCTCCAAAAATATTTAGTAGAAACACTCATTTTGTCTAAATTAAGTTATTGCGATACAATATTCTATCCGCTTCCCAAATTCCTTCTTTTAAGGTTGCAACGTTTACAATTTGCTGTGGCCAGTTTCAATCAGTTCTAACTACTAAATCTCTACAATCTTAGACTTAAAATGGGTTCCTGTAACTGAACTTAGGGACTACTCCTTGTTAAAACTAACTTACAAATCACTTTATAATAGCACCTCCCGGCCTTCTTATCTAAACTTAGAAACTGTTAAAACAACTAGAGGCCTTAGATCTAACTCAACAATCAGATTAGTGGTCCCCCCTACTTCCGGTATTGTCAAGATTCAGCAGCTATACTTTTTAATTCTCTACCCGCGCATGTAAGAAACTGTTCCGATTTTCGCCTTTGTTGCACCCATTGTAAGGAGGACTTAAAAGCACGCGCTCGCACAGTAAGCTATACATAAATGGAATCGGAAAAGTTGCTCTTTAAGGAAGTTTTCAGCTTCAGTGCCCATCCTTTTTTCAGCGGTTGCGAAATACCGTCCTGTTTCTTGCGTTTTGCACCTTATGTAAGGAAAATTTAATTAAGGACGCGCCACACTTGGATATATGTGAAAATTTGTTAATAGTTAGTCATAAGTTATAATATTGTACATACATTTTTCTTAGTATAGGTTAATTTAGCTTTAGTTTTTAGGCTTTTCACAGGGGAAGAGCCACTTTGTGGATATACTGTGAATAAATAAATAAATAATAATAATAATAATTATTATTATTATCAGTTGCCAGTTGTCAGTTAAGTGGCTGTTAATAATTAATTGAAGACATAAAAATATTCGGGTTGACCTATTTTATAGAAAAAGATACTTAAAGTAAATGCAAAATCCCTATTTTATACTTTTCCTTCATCAAACATTAACAAGCATAATTTCTTGCAAGAAAGTGCTTAAGTTATGCGTGATTTTCAAGTTGCTTGAAGTGATGTCATCTACAAAAATGCCTTACAAATCCAGTCAAAAACGAGCTCGTACTGGCCTTCCGGATCGCGAAGTGGTACCCGATGGAGGAGGTATGTCGTGGTCCCCAATTTCGAGGCTGTCGTGTTCCGAGTCAGTCTGGTATTCATTCACTTGTGGAGGTCGCTCATCACCAACAGTCAAGGAAATTGATGAGTTATCCACGAACGTGAGTTGCGTCACATGTTGAGATGCCAACTCATCTTCATCCTCTCTCTAAGTCCACTTCTAGGGCAATGAGTGGATTGCTCAGCGTAAACTGCTGGCGGAAGCGCCCCTGCAACGGTTCCCTAAAAGTGCTCATTTATACACGAGACCTTGTTTATAGCATCTTGAAGAGACGCTTGCGCTTTCCCAGTTCTTCGAGCGTGGATGCCACTTAGTCAAGAAGCTAGTTCGATAGTGCCTGCGGCAATATCCTGTACAACAAGAGTCTTATCCAATGACAAACCCCGTGAACCTGAGTAAATGAGCATATTTGATCGATTTGGTAGCTTTTTCCTTCCTCTCCATTCCCGTTACCAGAGCCTTGGATCGACCCAAAGCTCTCTTCTCCCCCTTAGTCAAGAGAAGAGCTCTGGGGTCGAGATTGCCTTCCCGACCAAAGTGTTAACTGTTTTCTCTCTAATGGTCAGTCAACACACTTTTGTCTAGGAAGAAACTATCAACCTTAGGCAAATTAATTTCACTCTGTTATCTCTCGTTTCGTTATCCTTGCTTCAAAAACTCGTTAACAATTCATGAGCCTACGAGCCAATCAAAACACCGTTAAAACGTCACATGTATGAGCTTTATATCCTGATAAAACACTCCTCGTTAGTATTCTTCATGTAAAGAATAATAATAAGGCATAGCTTATTTTTCTTGTGTGCTAATATTCTCCTGTCACAATTTGAACCATTGTTCTGAGTCCAGAGGGACACGCATAAACCTCATGCCCTCCAACGATCTCTAAAGCGTGGCCTTCAATTGAGGATAATTTAACGGATATGCTAGGGTCAAATTGTCAAGACCTGTCAATGATTCTTATTCGGTCTGGATACGGTATAAAACTCATAAAGGTCAAAGATAATATTTTAATCGTAAAAGGCTATCAACAACGGATTTCACACGAATGTCCAAGGCAAAAGCCTCTTGTCAGTTCTCAGTTAAACCGACTGCAAATATCAGTTGTCAGTTAAATTTTCGGGTATTTGTCAGTTGACCCCTTCCAGACTCTCCTTGCCCTTTTTGAGAGGCTTATTTGTGGAGGGGCTTATGTACGGAGGGAAATTTGCGTTCCAAAAAAAAAAAAGTGTTGGTTGAGCACCGGGCTGTCACGCGGGAGTCTTAAAATAATTGAGGAGAAAGTGCTGCCTTTGTAATTACATCTGCAAATGGTTAGACTCTCTAGTCTTCTCGGATAAGGACGATAAACCGGAGGTCCCGTCTCACAACCCTTTAATGTTCTTAATCCTGTGGGACGTAAAAGAACCCGCACACTTGTCGCAAAGAGTAGGGCATGTAGTTCCCGGTGTTTTGGTCTGTCTTCTGTGATGTATCATGGTTGGGAGGGTAAATGCTCGGAGATATTAGCTACACCAAGCTACTCTAAAAATCCGAGGGTAAATAAAGATATATGATTTGATATGATATGACTGTACCGTTTTTGCTTTGTTTTATTTTGTATTTGAGGGCAATTTCCAAGTATAAGCCCCCGGGGGGCTTATATTCGAAGGAGCGATTTAACGGAGGGCTTTTGCGTTACAGGTTTGAGGGGCTTATATTTGGAGGGGTTTATACATGATCGAAGGGCCTATTTCCGAAATTTTACGGTATGATAAATATTGAAATTACTGTACGAAATGGTCTAGTCAAGTAAAACAGAACTGTCTTTCTTTGTAAATCAAGGTGATGATAAACTTCTGCATGGCTGCCAAGGAACACGAAAAGTACGGAGAAGTGTCCACATCAATGATCCTTGTGTGTGTGTTTCAGTTTCTCTATGTTGCGGACTGCCTGTTCTTCGAGGTACGGCTTCATCAGTAGTGTACAACAGATTTTCGCCGTTGCATCTCTTTGAAATTATCCTATCCTTATTATCTTATTATCTTAATTGTTTTAGGTTATCTTTTATTTTTGGAGGGCAGTTTTTATATGGGAATTCAGTTTCCCCCTATTGCTTTCCTTTACCTATTGTACTTACATACATATATAATTTCTTTTGTACATTGGTAAGAAGGTTTATTAAACTTAAACTTAAACTTTGATTTCAGTCGTCCTTTCTCTCCACCATGGATATCATAGAAGAAGGATTTGGCTTTATGCTGGCTTTTGGCGACATATCATTCGTTCCAGTCTTGTTTTCTTTGCATGCACGTTTCCTTGTGGATCACCCGGTTAAGTTGTCTTGGATAACTGCCACTGTAATCACAAGTTTGTTTGGTATGTTTACTGCACAACAAATCTGATGTTCAACTGAAACATATACCTAAACCTTACTTAAAGTGCCTAACACCTCAACTCACTTTTCCACTTTATTTATTCTCCGAAATCGTCCCAAATACACCGTGTTGCATTCAGCACCTGTTGATTTTTATTGGCTTTAAAAGACGGGAAAAGTGGTCATACTTTGATCAATAACTGAGCAATGAAGGGGAATGGGTTCGATACCGGGTTGACGTCGCAGACTGCTTTGCATTTAGATAGTTTATTGAAAACAGCGATGCAAATTGTTTGTGACGTCAATCCAGTATCGAACCCATTCCCTTTCATTGCTCGGTTTTGGATGGAAGTATGACCACTTTTCCCGTCTTTTAAAGCTAATAAAAAAGTAAAATTTCAATCAAAAGATTCTAAAAACAACACGATGTATTTGGGACGACTTCGGCGAAAAAGTAAAGCGCAAAAGTGTGTTGAGGTGATAGGTACTCCAAGGACCATGATACTGTAAGTTGGGACTCGCATTTTAACGCTTTTTTAAATATAGGAAAGGAAAGGAACTTTTTCTTTTTAAGTGTCTAGTCGATTTAGCGCTGGAACACTAATTGGGGACACTGTAAACTGAAATTAACAAATAGCGGAAATCAAGTCAAATGTTGGTTTTTGAGGAGAGGGGAAACCGGAGCACCCTGAGAAAACCTCTCGGTGCAGAGTAGAGAACGAACAAACGCAACCTACATATGACGCCGTGTCTGGGAATCGAACTCGGGCCACACTGGTGGGAGGCGAGTGCACCCACCACTGCGCCTCTCTATACTTATCAAGATTTCCTCTAGGAAGTTGGAAGTATACCACTCCGAAGCATCTATAGAACTTTGTGTTAGATTAGTATTAACGATCTTTATGTCGCTGCTCATAGCATAAAACGGATGATCATAAGGTGTACGTCAATATCATAAGTAAGATGGTTCTGGTAAATGTTTCACAGGAGTGGCCTAAGTGCTGATTCCTGAGGGTATGCCCTGGACACATTTTCCCACTCACTTACTACTGGACCCAGTTTGACTCTACCATAATGGTCTGTAAAATAAGAGTCAAATACCTTTTCCATCGTCAGCTCTTTCCATGAGGACAATTGTTTTTGGTTTTTGCAGTCATCGGATATGCTATTTTCCGTGGTTCAAACTCTCAGAAGGACAGATTCAGAGCAGATCCTCTTTCCGAGGAATTTAGGGGTAAGTGGCTTGAGTTGGCTCACATTAAGAACTTCCCGGTATAAACGTTTTTCCACAAACAAAGATATGTTTTGCTAGAAATTAAAAATACGGAATCCAATGATTTTTTTAGAGAACCCGAAAATATAACTGTTGGCTCATTTGGGCAATTTTTCCTTCCCGGAGGATTGCTTGACGCGGAGCCAAAAGGGCCTCAGCGAAGGAGGCTAGGGACCAGAAAATGTGAGAAGGTCGCGTTCTTGTGTTACTGATTTCCTAATTGCACTGCATGCGCAAGTCACGCAATTTACCCTGTCTACAATCTGAGGGGAGCACACCTCGTCCCTGACAAGCAGGCGGCTCGACTGTCTTTAAAAGGACCACTCTCATTGGCTTAATTGAACTGTACTAGACCTCTTTAGCTTGTACGTTTTGTTTTCCCATTTCAGACCACGTGATGTTCCAAAGGGAATTTTCCTTTTGTATTTACATACGTTATTCATACTTACACACGTGCATAAGACGGCATTTGAAAGAAACGTTTCCTTAGAGTAACGTCACGTGGTCTGAAATGAAAAAAACAAAACGTACACGCTAAAGAGGTCCATTCAAGGGCATATAGTAAGAAATGGAGGAAAGCAACTCTCCTAACCCATACAAGTTTTTCATTAAGATGAATCGCTGCTGATTCCTTCCACGTTCCACCTACACTCGCTGTCCCTGTACTATTTTGGAATTAGTAGGGCACCATTTGACATTTCAGTGATTTCATCCCAACAGCAGTATACCAAATGGATCTTCTCTTATACTTAACTTAATGTCCATTAGAAGTTTAAATTTGACCATTTCTTGTATGTCGACTTTTATACCGAATTGAGTTTTCTTTGGCTTAGAGATGGGACTTTCTAAAACCTGATAAATAAAGGCAGTGCCTTTCACAATATTGGCTTTATATAATATATTCCTTCACCGTTATATCAGCCTTGCTCTTTTTAGCTTGTTATAATATTTGCGTTTGGCGGAGGAGAACGCATTCTATTCGTGTCAATCCCATGGGATATCCCTCGGGTATCGATGGTTACGCCATACGATTTCAGCGTTTGGACGCCGTCTAGTACTGGCACACATGGCCTCGATTTCTACGGCTTGCTTAAGGGAGGGCAAGGCCGGATGGGGGTAATAACTGGATGGGTGACCGTCCGGCAATATCGCGTGCTGCACACTCCTGGAGTCACGCTGTTTGGCTATCCAGCAAGACGTTAAGGCTACTAATATCGAACAGAACTGATAATGCATTTTAACACATGTATTCCCTAATTGTTTTAATAAAATTATTAGCAACAAGGTAACAGTCAAAATACTCATAATGTGATACCTCCGTTACTGGACAAATATGTATACTAGACAGGGGTACAAAACGATTCTCCCAAAAATATCAACTACTCGATATGCAAGCGAGGTGGGTTCGTTTCCCAACGTCAAAATGAGCTGAGAGA
Source organism: Montipora capricornis (assembly GCF_036669925.1). Taxonomy (NCBI): domain Eukaryota; kingdom Metazoa; phylum Cnidaria; class Anthozoa; order Scleractinia; family Acroporidae; genus Montipora; species Montipora capricornis. The sequence continues at coordinate 4,834,826 of NC_090894.1, forward strand.
TTTAGAAGCCGAACTCCTTAGTATGGTATGCAGCGATGTTGAGATCGAGCCTGCCCTTCAAGATATCTCGGGAGAACAGCTCGGAAGGGGTCCTAATCGAGCTCCAGATGCGAGATTAGTTATCCATGCACATGGGTTCTGGAAGAAACAAAGATCAGTATTCTTTGGCGCTAGGGTCTGTCACCCAAATGCTGATTCGTATAGAGATCTGGAACTCCAAGAAAATATACCGCAATCACGAGAACGAGAAGAATCGCCTATACTCGAGGAGGGTTTGGACATTGAAGAAGGAACTTTTTACACCCCTTATTTTCAATAGGCGGTACGGAAAGGAGTGCTTGCAATACCATAGCAGACTGGCGCAGCTGATCTGCACCAAGAAAGGAGAAGATTATGCTAAAACAATTTCCTGGATACGAACAAGGACATCCTTCGCTTTATTAATATCCGCACTAATCTGCCTTAGAGGATCAAGAGCTAGAAGAAAGACCTTTTGTGACTTTAAGAACATTGATATTGACATTGAAATCCAAGAAGTATATTTTCCCATTCTCTATTTGATGCTGGTGGAGTGAAGTTTTTAGTATATTTTTATTATTTATAATGATTATGATTGTGAATATCATTTCTAGCATTTTAGTAGATCATATATTGTAAATTTAAGATTGTTTAAAAATTAATTAATAAAGTTATTGTTTTTGTTATTGTTATTATTATTATTATTATTATTATTAGTAGTAGTAGTAGTCGTTATTATTATTGTTATTATTATTATTATTATTATTATTATTATTATTATTGGTAGTAGTAGTAGTAGTAGTAGTAGTAGTAGTAGTAGTAAAACAATGTTTTAGTATGAACAAACTAATGTCTAATATAACCTATATCCACACTGAAATTCTCCTTACTGATCTCTGTACATTTCATTATAAAAGTAGTTTGGAGAATTTGTTGAAGGATCAAAGTGCTTTCTCCTCATAGATGAGTTTGTAAATTCTTGAAAGCTTTGCAGTTTTATCAGAAATAACACACAAACAGCGGTGACTAACATCAGATACAAACGGATCATTTGAAATTATCGTTTACTTGACGTTTCGTATGCTTCTGCATACATCTTCAGAAGTGACGGTTAGTACAAAATTGGAGTTTAAATATACTCAGTAACTTATTATTTATTAAGGAACAATAGAGGTGTTTGTGTGTTATTTCTGATGAAACTTAGATGGCCAAAGAAAAAGAGCCTTTGCAGTTTATTTTGTAAAAATAAAGTGAGGAGTAAAGTGATGTTTGTCTCGTCGGACTTGGGGTTAAAACAAAATAATGTCTAATGAGTGAAACATTGCTGTCTTGTGTGTAAAACAATGTTATCTTATGAGCAAAACAATGGTGCCTATGAAGAGGACTAAGGCAAACTTAAGTGACGATTTCAATGACGTTGTCGCCGTAAATGGCAAGGTCTCCTGAAGCCGAAACCAATTTTGTAGGTTGCAGTAAGGAAAAATCAAATATTTGCGAGCGTGTCCCTGATATTTACAAGAACTTTCGCTATTTCTAAAAATCTCTTATTTTCAAAAATTAAAACTCATCAATTTTATACCTTCCCAGACGCAGAAACCATTCTGACTTCATCTGGTAAACGACTGTTGGTCTCTGGCTGGTGGGGCCTGGTACGGCACCCAAATTATCTTGGTGACATTATTATGGGATTTGCGTGGACCTTTCCCTGCGGTACGTTTTCCTTTTTAACTAAGGGGGTATTTACATGAGACCGGGACAAACTCAGACCGGCATGAGTTCGTATCGGCCTCCATACATTTGTTCCTGTGCGTTTACATGAAACCGGCCTGGCAATGAACTCAGACCGGCCTGACTTCGTCTCGGTCCGAGAATTCTCGTACCGGTTCTGAGTTCATACCGTTCTTATGTAAATAACAACAAATCTCAGACTGGGTCGAGAAGTTTCAAGCCTGTATGGTTTTGGGTCAGCCATATATTTATTCGACAAAACATATCATTTCGTCCCGAAACCAGACACGAAGCATTTCGTACTGGTTTCATGTAAACGGGCTGCAAAAATTTCGTACCGGTACAAGTTCATAACGGTCTGAGTTCGTCCTGGTCTCATGTAAATACCTCCTAACTTTACATTTAACGGCACATTGTAATATATAGATTTAGCCAAGCCTAAAGGCGGAGCTCCCTGGTTATTTCGAATTGTCCGCGTTTTGATGTTTCCAGTCGCTGCTTTAATAATTAAATCATTTTCTTTGATTTCTTCTATAGAAAAATTCATTGCCTCATTGACCATGGTAAATATTTTACGCTAAGAACCGATATCGCAT
>NC_090894.1:4842167-4867167 GCF_036669925.1 Montipora capricornis
GCGAATCACTGTGCCCCATGATAACTATTTGAATTTATTTTTAGATTTTTCCCATAATGCGACGGTTATTGTTGTCCGATGTTCCCCTGACCTTCGTACTGAATGACCAATAAGGTGTCCCATGCAATATAGAGCAGTTAAAGCTAATTAGCGAATTGCTTTGTTTTTGCATTACTTCACTCAGTGATTGGTTCAACTGAAGTTCTCCCGCCACTTTTTCCATCAATCAGAAGCGAAACCATAACCAATCGTGGATCGCGCGTGTACATTTTCCCGCGCTTTCTGTCGGCTACGTGTAATTACTTCGAGTTTTAATTGGTTTACTGGATTGTCTCCGTCCTTTTTGATTGGCCAAAGTAATTACTTTGGTTTTGGCTTTACGTCACTCGATTGAAACCGTCGCTCTTGCACAGAACGTGATAATAGATTTCAAGCAATTACCATTGGAATAGTGCGAAATATAGGGTACCGCTCTCTTGCCACATATTCTCTTGATTTTAAACCTACACTCACCCGATGAATTCGAAAAAAGAAATATCGGATGTTTCGGCACCTTTTACCTATCAAATACGTATAACAGGTTTTCTGTCATAATGATCCAGAACAAGTTAGAAGTGATGCGGCTAACTTTTGGATCCAAATTGGTCTTGCTGTTCTTGAGTGCTTTAGCTTAAAGTAACTTTCCACAAACTGTACTGGTTGGATCCCATTTCGTAGATGTATATATGGCAAAAATCTACTAAGTTTCTCCCTGTATAGATACCTTTCAAATTTTGGGCTCAACATGTAAGGGTTCCTTTGTCTAAGATCTTCGTACAGAATCGAGAAAACGAGGGAAATGTTTTCTTGAACTCTTTGTGCTTTTCGCCATTGTAACTATCCCAGCGTGCACAACAAAAACAGGTGGAAACATCTTTACTCAAAACAACCCCTAATCCTTAGACATTAGAAATAACCAGGTTAACTTTAAAAATCACGTGTATTATGGTGGTTCTATATCTGTTTGAGCCAAGTCTAATTTTAGGGGTCGTAAAAATCTCTTTACAGCACGGATTAGTCTCAACAAGGGACAGGCCTCTACGCTAAAAAATAGCTCCATTCTCAAGATTTTTTAATTAAAAGCGCATAAATAGAATTGCCGAGTCATTATTTGTAGTAAGGGTTAGGGCCAATTTACAAGGTACGATTCTTGTCGCGTGCGACAAGCTTGCGACAGGCCTAAGACATGACTTACGATTGTCGTAGCGTTTTAAAACATGTTTTAAAATGCTACGACCTTTTTCATGACGTACACAACAATCGTAAATCATGTCGTGGGCCTGTCGTAAGCCGTTGTCGCATGCGACAAAAACCGTGCCGTGTAAATCGGCCCTTAATGTGCGCTCCATGAAGCGTACACTGGGATGCCTGTGATACATGTTACACAAAAACAGAAGGCACTGAATTGGGTGGTATTGAACTGAAGCGTTCCAGTTAATTTTTTTCAAGTAGGTGGTCATTAAGACCATCTGAGGGGTCACCCATACGTCGTGCCAGCTGAACAGTGTCCCTTTGGCTCACACGTTCACACGTTTAGTTATTTTGTAATGTCCTTTCCCATTTTGAGTTCTTTTAGTTTTTGAAGCTTTTGTAATTCAGTTTAATGATAACAAAACACTCTCTTGAGAAAAATTCTCTGGTTTCTTCTTTGAATAAAGTCTGCAAAAAAACTAACTGAAAATTGCTCTGACGGACGTTTTCCTGCATCTCACGCATGTCTTTTAGTTGCACTAAGCAAACGTTTATTGCACACACTAAGGAAGGACTGAAGATGCTGTTTCCACTTCATAATTCCTCTTCTTTTCAGTCTAATCTGTTGCCAGGTCAAAACATTTTTTGGCTTTACATTTGCACCAAAAAGTACCGTAAAAGCCGGGAATTAACAGTAACAGACAAGCGAAACGACAGATGAAGAAAAAAATAACATAGCTTTTATATATAACTCTGAATCGAATAGGCCATTTTACAGTTGTTTGCTCAGCGACCTAGCCTATGAATGGCTGCGAGGCTGCCGGTGACCTTGTATTAGCCAGTATCAAAAATACCATAATACTCTTTGTTTGGCCCTCCAAAATTTTACATAACCATTGTTTCCAGTTTCTCTTGGGACCGTTGTAAGTCCCAAGAGAAAATATAAACAGTGCTTATGCAAAATTTTGGAGGGACAAACAAAGAGTATTATGGTATTTTTGATAGTGGCTAATTGATACAGCCCCCACTGCTTTTGTCATGTAAATTGTGTTGTTGTAATTCTAATTAGTCCGTATTAACATTACAAAAGCACGAAGGTTTGTATCAAAACAGGGTCACCGGCAGCCTCGCTTCCATTCTTAGGCCAGGTAACTTAGCCACAACTGTAAAATGGTCTATCCTCATCGATAGATTAATGACAATCGATCGTAAAAACACGAAAATTTCTGCAATCTCTGACTTTTATGAATCAAGGGAAAGGTCATGATGTTGTGTCAAAAGGAAGAAATTGATCACGTGCTAGGTAACCATAAAGGTGCACGTGATCACCTTGTGTCAACTGAATGAACTACGGGAAAGAATGTTAATCGTTTTCAGAGTAAAACAACGTACTTTTTAGCCAAGAAACTTCCGTCTCTGGTTTTTTAATTTTGTTGTAATATTTAACTGAATATTTACGTTTCATTTTTCGGGTCAGGAAGCCTTCTTTGTCGAGTTCCTGAGAAACGTATCTATTTTGACTTCAGGGTGAAGTATTTACACAATCACGAGGTTGAGCGGCCATGTAATTGAAAATCTAAACATCTATGAAATACCAAAACAGACTTGCGATCGCAAATGACAATGCTGACAAGCACAAAAGCAAAAGAAATGGTTAATAAATATGACGTTTTTTTACTATATGAATGTTTTTGGGTTAGAGTAAAGCGATATTATTGTTGAAAGTCTTCGTGATGAAGGAGCTATGTCACGCAAATAATGTGATTCCATGACACTCAATATTCGCAAAAAGCATGAGTTTAATGTAAACAATCTTCGCACTAGTAAGTCGTAGCAATAAATTGGATTAACCAGGAAGTTAAAGAAATATTTTTGGCTTCCAATATAAACTTCATTTTACACTGTATTGACAAAACATATATTTTTCTGAGGTCTCATTTGTCAGAGAGAGAAAATTCCTTCCTCCTCGCGTATCACATTTCAACGCACATTTCAACGCACGTATGCAAATTTGTTAAACTCGAACATTACACAACATGATGATGAATTCATAAAGGCCACCTTCTCCAGCGAAACGTTATTGAAACAAACAACATATTTGCTATAATAGGCAAAAAACCCTTCCAATTTCATTGCGTGCGTGAAGACATGAAACCCAATCGTGTCAAATTACCGTACGCAACAAAATAAATTTCAGGAGCTTTCTTTCATATAATTCTTGGCTATCACGGCTCCAATTATTCTTTTGCCTGAAGACTGTGCAGAGTGGAGCCCAAAATAAATATAACAAGATTTAGTGAAATTTCCAATTATTGAGTACAAATATATACAAATAGCCAGACAACAGGGATCACAGATCACAAAAAGCCAGACAACAGAGATCACAGATCCACTTAAGGTGTTCAATTCCTTCTCTGTCTTTGTTAAACCATAAGTTACCAGAGAGTTTTCCATTTGGTTTCAGTATTGTACATAACACTACACTTGGTAAAATATTAGAAATTCAGCTCACTTTGATTACGGCTCGACCACATATTTATTTTTCACCGCCTGTCTTGTTTATCCAATTGACGTTCCATTCTAGAGCTCCATAAAGACCCACCAATGACTTTAACGCCATTGCAGGTTAATTAAATGTTCTGCTGTGTCGACCAGAGAAATCTACGCATTTCCACTACCCCCACAAACCTAACAAAATACGCACAGAAGACTCTATGCAGAAAGACACCACTTAGCAGGGGGGTGACGGGACTGGGATTGCCATACTGGCACCCCAGTAATATGCACGGACACTGCAATTTTTTTTAATGTTCCAGTCACCATAACTGGGATCAGGACCAATCTCGACCCCAGTTCTCTTCTCTTTTGCGCTTGAATGAGGGAGAGAAGGGCTCTGGGGAACCCTGAATCAAGGTGTTGTGTGGTTTTCGTGAAGAAAAATGAAAGTGTCCCTGTTTGGTGCATTCATGTTAGCACGAGGAGTCAGCGGGCGCCATACAGGTTCAAATAGGTCCTTGGAAGACATAAGATCCGAGGCTCTGGTGACGAGAATGTGATCAGGAGCCCATCATGACTAGGAGCGTAACAGCTTCATTGTATTGTGGAATGGCGGTTTACAGACCGAGTTATTTTTAGATTGATTTTCCCGCGAAACTAGACCTTTTCTGCTAATCACAAGTCTTGCACGAGGAATTGTTACCCATGGGGTTGAGAATGGTCACTCGTGCCAGCCTTATTTTAGAACTCGTCTAAAAATAGCTCGATATGTGAAAATGCCGTTACATAGACCATACTAACTATGCATAGAAAAATTTGGTTTTATCAACGGAGTTGATAATGTAAATTGGCCACCGTACAGAGATTCTAAAAGCTAACGCTTGAAACGTCAGCTTTTAGAATCTCTGTACGGTGGCCAATTGACATTATCAACTCCGTTGATAAAACCAAATTTTTGTATACTACTTCCCCACCGACGCAGCACCACAGTTTCTTTAGAAACTACCCCTTCATTCATTAACTATGCATAGACCTCGTTTTGGAGGTGTAAACTCCTGGTTATGGACTCCTGTTGGCACCACTTAGGGCCGATTTACACGGTACGATTTTTGTCGCATGCGACAATGGCTTACGACAGGCCCACGACATGATTTACGATTGTTGTGTACGTCAGGAAAATGTCGTAGCATTTTAAAACATGTTTTAAAACGCTACGACAATCGTAAGTCATGTCTTAGGCCTGTCGTGAGCTTGTCGCATGCGACAAAAATCGCACCGTGTAAATCGGCCCTTAAAGGGATTTCGTGAATAGAACGGGAAGACCTCTTATCATAGATTAAAGAAATCAACTTAATGCAAAATTCGTGAGGTTTCATTCATCTAAAGGATGACCCTTTTGTAAAACTTTAGGAGGACATTTATAGGATTGGGTGGCTTTTCTGGAATTTCTAGCCTTAATTTTCGCGAAAGGATCATGTTGAAAGAGCAATACACTGGAATCTCTGCAAACAGGTCAACATGGAGTGCGGAGAAAAGTGGTACGAGCAGACAAAACAAACAAAAAAAACGCTCCCACACAATAGACCAGATATTGTAGTGGTCAATAAGAAGAAGAGAGAGTATCAGATAATTGACGTTGCTTGCCCATTGTCGAGACCTTGCAGTGGAGGTGAAGGCCTTGTGGAAAATGAAGAAAGTGACTGTCACTCCGGTTGTAATAGGAGCCTTGGGTAGTATAACGGAGAATCTCGAGGGCAAAAGGAAAAATATTAATATGGGCTTTGGGCCGTGCATGGTGCAGAAGACTGACAATCTTTCCAGAATCGGCAAGAAACCTAAGGAGAGTCGTGCAGGGCCCGGTTGTTCAAAAGCCGATTAACGGTAATCCCAGATTAAATATTAACCAAGGAGTTTATTTCTGTACTCCCAATTGCCGTTCAACGCTTTACATTAGAGGAAGTCAATCTTGAAAAAAACAAAAAAAAAGCAAAAGAAATGTTCACCAAAAAGTTGAAAACATGAAACAAAAGTTTACTCTAATCCTGGATTAAGTTAATCGGCTTTCGAACAACTAGGCCCAGGAGTGCTAAAACTGCTTGTTGTGGTGTGACTGGGACTCACCAGTGATTGTGCACTGTGGATGGAAAGACGTAATAATGACGATAATGATAACGATATAACGATAACGGTAATGATAATGATAATAGTAATAATACAGTAAATTTTTTTTCTGTTGTACTGAACTGAAGAGAGAGGGAGCCAGTCAAACGGAAAATGTTGTGGAAGAGATTACTGTGCATCTAATTTCGGTTTAAGTTGTTGATTAAAATTTTTGGTCATTGTTTGCAAGGCTTGTTTGTTTACTGCTATCAGCTGTGTTTGATCACTGCAAACTGGCCAAACTAATGACGATTAATTTTGTACTTTGTGTAGAAGAATAATTATTTCCATAAACACCATACACTCTTTTTTTATAACTGTAACTGTAAGTTACAGAGGGCCAGACTGTCAACATCTAGAATTTGCGAACGGGACTTTGGTCACGATGCTCAACGAGTTTGCCTTTGAATTCTAAAGGTCTCTGAAGAGTCTCTTGGCCGAGACGAAACACCGCGTAAGACTAGCCACGAACATTTCGCAAGTATTTGACAATAGTTTTGCCTTTGTATAAATGTAACATGCATATTAGCAAGGATATAGTTTGAGGCAATAAACTACACCAGTTTGGATTGCTAACACAACACCACACTTTATTCGCTAAGCACCTTGGGTACAATAATGATGATGCAATAACCTAAAACAACTTCCGGTTACCTTATTATATTACAATAACATGACCCACCTAGATTAGCATCTGCTACCTGTAGGCATGTCCAATTTGTTAAGAATACCTATTCGAAAAATAAAGAACTGAAAGAAAGAAAGAACCTTTTTTATATGAACGTTGAGGATAAGAATAACCAAAATTATAAGAAAGTATTAAGAACATTCCTCAGGTTGAGACTGAATCGATTGAGATCGTTTTATTTTGATGTTTGTATTTGAAATGAAAGCAAGAAATAAAGGTAAAGAAATGTAAATTAAACCAAATACTTTTAAAACGGCATATAAAGTAAAACATAACGATGATTTTCATATTGCATGACACACATTTGAGTTAATGAGCAGTTCTAATTTACAATCGTTACAAAATATAAAACTTCAACACCATCAAAGCAAGCACTTTGATAGGTTTCCTAATCACGTCCGCAAGATTTCAGTTATTGAAAAACTGTACCGTGTAAAATTAAGAACATCTTTAAGAACGTTTTCAGCCTAACAACGCCAAATTATATAAGAGCGTTCAGCCTCAGATCCAAAATGAAACGTTTTTTATAAAATTAAAAAAAAAAAAAGAGCGTATAATTTGCTTTCTGGGGTTAGAGACGGGAGCTCCGCTTTTAGGCTTGGCTAAATCTATTTAGGATAATTTTCAGCGGTGAATATAAGAATTTAGTGTTATATTCACCGCGCTGCCCGGTGAATATAACATTTTGGAGGCGCGGCTGCTAAGCCTATCAAGCACTTTTCGTGCCTTTTTATCTTGTTTTAGCCCGTTGTTTTGCACTTGATGGATATACACCGCTGAAAATTACACTAAAACGAATATTCGCCTCAGGCTCAGTAAATATTGGGGAATATTTACCTCGACTACGTCTCGGTAAAGATTGTTAAATACTAAAAAAGAAAAAATAATGATAATGGTAATAGTATCGGTGATGGTGCTGACTGTGGTAGTACGTGGTGACAGTGACTATGAAACTTCATTTATAAAGTAAAACAAATTTCAAAAGTTATTTTCATCTAGGTCTATTGTCCATCGATTATTAAGTTGCACGATGATGAAGCCGTATAATAGACCCTTCCACGGTTTTTTGCGCCATCTTGGTTGGGGGGTAAACACGACTAAATTTGCAGGAAATGTATGGGATTTTGGCCGACTTTCAACCACTGTAGCGCCGCTAAAAACAGACAGATTTCCACAGTGATAGTGTCTTTTAAAAGGCATTTATACTGAAATTATTTAATGAAGTATAAATAACAGATTCAGGATACAACGACCATAAACGAATTTTTAAGATTCCAAACAAACCCTTCTAAAAGCATCTATAACATTTCCCAAATTTCAATTTTGTTCTATTTCGTTAGCAAAACATCGGTATTCGATTTTGTTGTACAAAGTGATCTTTTAGTCGCTTTTTGGCCTCTTTCTTTTTAACTAACGATGTGTTTGAGCACATTTTGTTTTTCAGAGGCGTTCCTCTTCTTGATTCTGGAACGGTCCCCTCTTGAAAAGCGAGAACAGATTGTTCCTCTTTTTTGTGTTCTTTTTGATGAAATCGGAACGAGCTTTCATACTACTTGGGAACAAAATGGTCCTTTATTGCTAAAAGGCTTGAAAACGCACGGCCCAAAATCGATACCCCGCATTCAAATCGTTTACTAAGTCAGGGCCATCAACGTCGACCGTTGAGATTTACGACAGATGAAGACGATTTTCTAAAAAAGGGTATCGATAAGCACGGATTCGGACAATGGACTGCTATTTTCAGAGACCCAGATTTTCGTTTTCAGAAAGGCAGGTTGGCCGATTCTTTAAAGAAGAGGGCAGAACTAAAGTTTCTCTCAAACGAAAACCTCTCCACTGTTATTAGGGGCTTGTAACTCGCGGGAAAAAACAAACAAACAAGAAAAACAAACAAACAAACCAAACAAGTTGCAATTGAGTATACTTCAGATGGATCATATCAAAACAAAACTCAGTTCAACCCTATTATATGGCACTCGGCTTTATCCCGTATCACTTTACCGCTGAGTTGAGAGCAAGGCCTACTCATCTTTCCTGGAAGAAGAGGTTTTGTGCCCTTTATATCGTTGTAGCGTAATGCGATACCAAGAGAACAGAGGATATCAACCCTCATTAGCCGATGGGCTTAAGTGGCGATTCGAGGGTGAACTCGTCTCTGATGAAATGTGTTTCCGAGTTCGTTTATGGTGTTGGTATGCATGTTAATATGATTGAAAATAAACTGTGATGTTGAAAAGAAAGAATGTAAAGAAAGGTTTTCTCTGAGGAAGGTGTGTCATAAAAAATGGAACATTTCATCGCCTTCCAAGCTAATTTACAAATGTTGGGGTGAACTCGCTACAATGTCACTAAAATATTCAGGCCACACACGTCAAACACGCTAAAGACGCCATACACGCCTTAGTCAGGGCACATGGATTTTATTTATTCATTTATTTATTTATTTATTTTATTTATTTATTTATGGGAGATATCATCTGAGCCATGACCGTGTGGCATGAACATCAATGAGATAGGTTAAGAAATGGATGAAAGTGTAACCTTAGGGGCTTAATGCGCATTTTGTGAATGCCGGTGTTTTATCCTGTCTTCAAGAAAAGAGAGGAAGCAAAAAACTGCAAAGTTTCAGGCCAAAAGCGAAGAATTTGTGGGCCTTACGAGAAAAGAAAAACTGGAGGAAAGATTAGTAAGTTCTGGAAAGCTTTCTCCCCAAGTTCTTTTTTCTTAGCATGGTTTGTATGGGTGTTTAGCATGTACCCGGCCCGTGTATCGGCTAAATATCCAATCAATCTACTCCACTGAAACTTCTCGTCAAACTTCTCTTTGAGCATGGCGTGTATGGCGTCTTTAGCGTGTATGGCGTATCTAACTGAATATCCAAAGAACCTAATCCACTGGAACTTGTCCGTGCGTGGATGACGTGTTTAGCGTGTATGGCGTGTCTTACTGAATATCCTTACAACAAGTAATACTGACAACAATAATTAAAATAATATATTTAAAAAATAAATATTTATTATTATTATTATATATTATTATTATATATTATTATAATATATTATTATATATTACTGTAATAAGTAGTATATTTATTGTAATTTTATATCTGGAAATAAAGTTTATTATTTATTATTATTGTAAATAAAAATGTAATTATCATCCTCCAATAAAGTATTATTGAATTTAATTTTAAAAAAAAAAAAATATATTATTATTATTATTATAATTATTATTATTAGTAGTAGTAGTAGTAGTAGTAGTAGTAGTAGTAGTAGTAGTAGTAGTAGTAGTAGTAGTAGTAGTAGTAGTATTAGTAGTAGTAGTAGTAGTAGTAGTAGTAGTAGTAGAATGTTCATTAGCTGTTGCCTAAATGAGAAAATTCAGTCCATACACGCTATACACCCTAAACAAGACATCCACGCCATGCTGGAAAAGGACTTCAAAGACATGGTTATGCAAACTTCAGTCCATACACGCTATACACGCTTGAAACACCATCCACGCCTTGCTCAAAAAGAACTTGGGTGTCGAGTTAACTGCACAACAAGATTTAGACAGGGTCGGCCAGGGTTTTTGGGTATACGGTATACAGGGGATTTTTAAATCGGGTATACGGTATATTGCAGTTTAAATACGGGTATTCGGTATATCACTTTCTTTGAATTTCAGGTATACAGTCAGTACAATTCTTCCATTAACTTTTGGGTATATTTGGATGAATTTTGGGTATTTTGGCGAATTTTTTTCGGGTATACTGCTAACTCCCGCCTCCCCACCTGGCCGACCATGTTTAGAGTTCTTCGACGACAAGGTGGCGCGCAATGCATCTCGGATGATACATTGAAGGAACCAATATCACCCTTGATTTACTACCTTCCCACCAGTGACTTTACATTGTGCATGGACAGCATACGTTATTGTCATGCAACATGAATGGCGTATTTGGCGTGTATGACGTGTATGGCCAAAACATATTCAAACACACACACACGCTCTCGATATCGCTTTTTCATTTTATTAATTTATTTCCAACACATCATCTCTATCCTATCCTTCATTACTCTCCCCTACCCTATATGCGTGTTTTAAAATGACAAGCTTGCTCCTGATTGGCTCTTCAGTGTTTTCGGCTCACCCGGGTCAATTTTGGTCGTGATGCGGGCACAGTGCATCTTGGGCGATAGTGGTGTTGGGTGCGAGTTCTTATCGCCTTTCATTCCGAAATGAGAGGGGAACGAAGAATAAGGACAACGATCACGGCAAATTGCTGCGAAATTAGAAGCAACATGAGAAGATTTATTATTCGGATTTACGGACGTCATACCAGCCTTAACGGCCTTATTTTCTGTTGAATGAATGATATCAATAAAACTATTTAAAGTAATGGCAAAAGTTGGAAATCTATTTCTTTTTAGCGTCGCTTCAGCGGTTATGAGGCGGCCACATTCCCATACATTTACTGTAAATTTAGTCGTGTTTGTACCCCAACCGAGATGGCGCCAAAAATCGTGGACGGGTCTATTGTACGAAGTCAGCAAATAATTTACAAATTCTATCACCAATTACTTTGGCAGAAATGTAAATTGGCAGTTTGTAGCTGCGAAGGGACGACCTTATTCCTTTTACCGCGTAATTCGAACTAGGAAACGTTCTTGCGACCTGTAATCGCCCTTAGCCGTGTCTCTACTCAGAGGGGAGTATGGGGGGAAGGGCTAAGATCACGCGTTTCACATAAACTACATCGGGCTTTTCACGTTTCACGTGCTGTACTGTGATCGCCCGAGGCGCATCTCTACTCTAAAACTAGTGAGTAAATTAATGTCCCGCACTGACTATTAGCGTAAGTATGTTACCAGCATCTCAAAAGGATTGTATGCCAACCGCGCTTTCTGTAACCCTAAGAAGTAATTCATTATGCTTCACCTCATGGCTCCTAATTGAGATTCTTTTCTAAACATGGCTAAATTTCGAGCGAATAACCGGCGCTTGTTTAATTTTTAATTCCGTAATGTTTCATCATGGGGCCAATTAAGCAAGAAGGAACTTGAAACTTCGGAAATGATGCGTCTGTCTTTAATGAGAAGAATCAAATAATTGATTCTCCCTTGGAGAATGTAGGATTTTTTTTTTCTTGGATCATGCCCAAATCGACTTTGTAAGCGAGATTATTTTGCTAGCATTCAACACCTTTGACTACTGATCGACTTGAGCTAATTCTAGACTAATTGCTTCAAGAACAACAAAGTTGTCTCAACGTGTCTTTAACGGCTCGTCTCATTTCTTTGATCTTGCAAAAGTACAAAATTGGGTTTAGTGAGGAGTTTAGAAAAATCAGAGTTACAGTGGTTTGCAATGCCAAAAAAGAAGCTGAAGATCGTTCCACGTTTGTTTGGATATTTTGGAATGCAAACGGAGCCACAAAAGTATATGGCAAATAACAAAGAACTAGAACCAGCTGCACCCACATTGCCATGAATACTGACTTTCTGTATCTTGTTATATTCAGTGGAATTGTTTGAATCGCTTCTTCCTGAACGTTACCACGAACTTGAGTTTGATGGCGACGGAGCCTGCGGAAAATCCTGCTGTAACAGTAAATGGCAATTATCAGGCACAATATTATATTCGAAGCTGCAAACAATTTCCATAGAAAGTGACTGTAGAACCAAAGAGAAAAGCCGACACTTGGATAAACCCAAATGGCGATTACAACTGCGTACACTCGCTTGAGGGTTACAACTTGTCTGTACCTGAGTCCTAACAACAGAGCCAGAAGTCTGTCCACGCTTATGGCAGTTGTTGTCAACAGCGACACCGCAAATGAAATAGTGATCGCTATGGAACGCACGGGAACGATGTGTCGACATATTTGAGAGCGTTCGTGAGTCAAAGACAGTAAGTAAGTGACGTAAAGAAGCTCCATGAAGCCAATACAGAGATCACTGGCCGCTAGACTGCCACGCAAAACTGTGGAAGGCGGGTGAAGAGAGGTTCCTTTGCGAAGGGCGATCAGGATCAGAGTATTTCCCACAATTGTAGAAATTGCAATAGCAATGTTGAAGACTGAAAGACTTAGCAGGTGGTTCTGTAAACCCTCAATTAACTCTGCCGAGCAAAACAAGGACTGATTGAACTGTGTGAGATCCTTCATTGTTACTACCTCACCTCAATGTAATGACCTTGTCTTACCAAACGACTTTTAAATATGTTTAAGACCGCTCTGGATTTAGCGACGTTTATTAACACCAGAAAATGATATTTTATTGCGTCATCGCACACCAATCAACGTGTGGCAAGTTTGTTGAGAAGTCTTTACTAATGACCCTGTAATGGGAGAGTTATTTAAATATGATGCAGCTGCTTAAGCAAGAAATAAGGGTAATTTATCATGCTCCTGTCACATTTGATAACTTTCCGACTGGTTCAAATAAATAATCTTTACATAAACGAACAAAAATAATCTTTTCTGTTGGATCATGTTTCAAAAGATGAGAGCTCCATGAAACATTTAGCTTGACACTTGAAATTTTGCCATGACCTGTGTCTTCGAAAATAATTTGTCAGATTTTCAAAGGTTTGTTCCCAAATTGGTTAACTTTCGAGGAAGCTCTCTCTGGTTGCGGGGCAACGGCACGACAACGACTCATTTGGGAGTCAGCTTGGTTTAGTGGTCATCAATCGTGCCTCCCACCTTTTTGATCCAGGTTCAACCCTTGGGTGGTAAGTGGGCTGACTTTCAGTCGATCTCAACCTGGCTTCGAGAGTTTTTCTCCGGGTACTCCAGTTTTTCTCCGTCCTCAAAATCGAATCTCAGTTAATTACATCTGGCTGGGTTTGCAGTGATGCGAGATCACACATGGATCGTATGGCGGAAGCCGTGGGCGCCTTCACATGCATTCGGTCCGATACCGTTGAGCCGGTTGATCCTGAAAAGTTCTTGTAGGGAGCGATCAACTATTAAAGCGCACATTTACATTTACATAAGAAGTCGCTCTCGGTAAATCTTCAAAATCGTGTTTATCAACGTGTTAGAATCATTGGAAGCGTACTGAAAATAGAACTTTCTTCATTTCGTTTTATGTTACTCCTGTTAATTTTAAGCCTGCCGCCATGCATTGATGAAAGTGCTTTTCATCGAAGTTTATCAGTCGTTAACATTTACACGAGTTTCACAGAAAGACAAATCCATCTGCAAACTAAAGAAACAATTTACCCCCACCCCCTCGGGAGAGCTTCCTCGCAGGCAACAAATTGGTGGAATAGCGCAACTTTAGCACTTTTCTTTGAATAAGAAGGAAAACCAGTATTGACAAAGTATCGAAGCTTTTAAAAATATTTTTTTTGTATGCCTTTTATGGAGGAATTTTCACTCTCCGACATTTAGAATTGTTTTGCAGAGCTAATTGCATCGGCAAATATTAAGGTTTAATTAACCTGCGAAACACACATCACGTCACTGTCAGTGACTAAGACCAGGTGCACTACCACATTTCGTCTACTTCATTATGTGACAATAGCTCCGTCAATGCATGGCAACAGCCTTTCCAGGAGAAACATTGCCGCCTCAGAGAATAAAACTATCAGGGGAGGGACGTATTTCAAGTATACTTTCAATGACTCAATTACCTTGCCATACACGATTTTTACAGCTTTGAAACACTTAACCGAGAACGACTTCTACCCATCTTTGTCGAGCGCCGTTGCCATGGTAACACGAAAATTGAATTCCTGATGCCTGAATGCAAAAAATCCTTATATCTTAGTACCGAAGAAATAGTAACATGTTACAGTTGTTATGATAAAAATTAAAAAGACGGATTTTTGAAACTTGTTTGTAGAGTAGAAAGGTCCATCTGTAATCTTGAATGACGAACTTTGCCATTTTTCCATGTGATAAAGGTGAACGTGAAGTATTTATATTTATTCAACTCCAGTTTGTCATAGATCTTTCTAGAAGACATAATTATGCCACAGTTTTTAACAACGAGGTCTCTTTTAGGTATAGAAAGATTCATACAAGCAAAGAAGAAACATTGTCGTTCAGCTCAGGAAATAAAACGAAAAGGGAGGAATCTACGGAGATTGACTACTTGTCATCACTGCCTTGTGCCGTTGCCGTGGCAACAAGATGAAATTCGACGGAAATCGTGGATTACTATCCCGAAGGCAAACAATTTTCTGAAATCTTTGTGAAGACGTTTTCTTTTCGAAGATAGGGATAGTAACAGAGTGCTCGGGTAAAAAAAAATTAATATGTTAGATTAATACTTAGGTATTTATCCATTATTTCTCGTAATTATAACTTAAGAATGCGCATGTGATCATAGTCAAGTTAAGATGCGCACTAGAAATGAATAAATTATTATTATTATTATTATTATTATTATTATTATTATTATTATAAGAGGGATTTTTGAAAATTATTTTTAGGGTTGAAACTTGAAAGATGTCGTATGCCATTTTGGGCATGTGATAGATAAAGGCGAAAACGAGTTATTTTATATTTATTTATCTGCACTTGTCTTAAATCTTCTTAGAAGACGTTACGGCAACTGTGTGAGTCATCAGCTTCTAAAAAAACCAAGGAATATTCGTCTGTCATCGAGGTTTCTTTTAAGCGTAGAAGGCCCATTTTATAGCACTCATCAGTGGTGATATACAAAAGTAGAACACTTAATGATTATACTCATTGCAACGCACTGGCGCACGCGCACAGCTTTGGATCCTATTGAAGCAGAACACTTCTTTCATAGGGGTGGTATAGTTGGGTAGTGCGGTGAACTGCATGCGGTGTTCAAGAACATAACGTCTAGTTAATTGACTTCGAGAACATCTGTCATCTTGCAGTGGAAATAAAAAAACGTTTTATCGTAATCGTTCGCACCAATTAACCTGCCCTGTTTTAAGTAGTTTCGGCCTCTGAAAGTGAATTAAACTGCAGTTGTTTAAATGGGATAGGTTTTCTTACACTCCTATGGCGCCTAAGAAACTTCCTATGCTTCGTAAAACACATGAAATACATGGAAACAGGTTGCACTTTTTTAAAAGGATGTCTGTGTCATAGGTTAAGCAAAAACCACATTGTTAATTAAATCAAACTTTTACTTTACATAGAAATCAGTAACATTATACTTACGACTGATTATCGTTTATACTTCTACGAGGGCGGATGTTCCTGATTGATAGGGTTAAAAGCCGTGCTATCTGGTCAGTTTCACAAATTCGAAATATTAAAGTGATGGACCACTGCTTTTTTAAAAGGATCGAGGACCACTTTTGCCATATGTCTTGATTTATTTATCTATAATTTTTGTTTTTAAGCATCGGAAGCCCAGGATGTGTCATACCAAGAGAAACTGAGGGGACAGAAAGGGAGGCTCAGGGCGTTGGCCGGGATATGTTATGTCCACGAAAGCTATTTTTAGACAAGCCGAAGTCTGTCTTCCGAGACGTCTGCATGCAGTCTTGCCTCGCTCACAGGTTCTTAGTGAAAAGAGAAAATGGCGGCGCACGTTGGAAGGCTGATGAATATTTATTTTCTTTCAAACATCAGACCAAGGTTAGCCTGCATGCGGACGTCTCGGAATACAGACTTCCGCTAGAACGAAGACTTACACGACATATCCCAAGGGCTGGACCGGGAGCCTCCCTCTCTGTTCCCGCATTTTCTCTTGGTCATACTTATGACGCCAGTTTGTTGCTTTTCGCATAAAGAAGGCATCTGAAGAAGAAATCCCCTTACGCGCTAAATTGTGGTGGGAACGCTGTTGTTTACGATATCTTTCAGTACAATCGCAAATACACTGCATGCCTCAGTTCCAAAGCGAGTCCTAGTGGACACCCATTCAAATGTAACGATTTGCGTATTCTTATGCAAATTAAACTCATTTCCCTTTCAATAGTTGAGCACAAAGACTCACTTCGAAACCGAGACAAACAAAAACTCGGAAATGGCCCGATCCTAGAAGTATGGCGGGGCAATTGTTACATAAATCTAATTTTATGGCCCAGGCCCCGCGAGTTTCCTATAACTAAGTGGTAGAGCAACCGAACTATCAATTGGAAGATCGTCGTATGTTTGACTCTTGCAAAGAAACACTCAGATTTTTTCCGAGTATACCTGAGTCAACATGGACAAAAAATATCTGCTAGTAACAAGTTGCTTATAGAGAAGAAGGGCTGGCGCAGTGGTGAGAGTACTCGCCTTCCACCATTGTGGTCAGGGATCGATCCCCGGATTCGGCGCCATATGTTGATTGAGTTTGTTGGTTCTCTACTCTGGTCCAAGAGGTTTTTTGCACGGGTACTCCGGTATTCCACTCTCCTCAAAAACCAACGCCGTTTGATTTGATTTGAAATTATTTCAGTTGATTTGTAGTCTCCCCAATTGGTAGAGCACTCGTGCTGGGCTAAATAACCTTGAGAATTAAATTAGGTTACTTTTATTATGATTATTATTAGCAGTATCATTATTATTATTATTATTATTATTATTATTATTATTATTATTTACTTATCATCATCATCATCATCATCATCATCATTATTATTATTGTTTACTTATCATCATCATCATCATCATTATTATTATTATTATTATTATTATTATAAGTATCTGGAGAAAGTTATCTGATTATTTAAAGACCTTACCAAAGGTGCCAGCGTGACTCGCAATAATCAAATACATTGTCATTTCGCTAGCACAAATCACATCTTTAATTGATCCATTGCCTCAAGGAGTCTTTCACTAATTGTTTCACTTCTTCGATCCTCCAGCAGTACAGAATTGGGTATAATGATGAGTTGAATGAAAAACACGAGAGTCAATGCGGCATTAAATGCGAGAAAAAAAGCGAATGACTTTCTCTTTGTTATCTCTGGATAAGGGCTTGGGACCACAACTGATGTACTTACTCTCTTTATGTATCGTGGTACATTAATTGTATTCTCTTTTTATTCGCTTGTTCCTGAACATTCCCACGAACTTGAGGTTGATGGTGACGAAATTTTAGAAACATCCTCGTGTAACAGTAGAAGAAATAGACCCTTCACTGTTTTTGGCGCCATCTTGGTTGATGGGCAGACACGGCTAAATTTACAGTAAATGTATGGGATTTTAGCCGTCTTTGAACCGCAGTAGCTCCGCTAAAAAGAGACAGATTTACACAGTGATAGGCATTTATACTGAGATTATTTTCATGAAATAAAAAGAACAGATTCAGGCTACAACGACTATAATCGAATTTGTAAGATTTCGTACCAACCCTTTTAAACACGAAGGCGCGCTATATAAGGAAGTCTTCCCTGGGAAGATCGAGGCTCATTCGTCAGTCACCGTTGACGTGCGCATTGACGTGCGCGGGACTTTAAAAGGCACATGCAAATGATTTATCAATCAACCGTGGACGCAAACGAGAGCTCTTTGATAATTTCTTCAATAAAAAGGCCCCTTATGGCAATGTGTCCGTAATATGCCATAAAATGTTATCTGTCGTTCTTTTTTCAAATTCCCAGTCCCTTTTTTTTTCACGCTAGAAATATCTTTTCGGGCTTCCGTCTCTGTGTTGCTGTTTGTTGATCACCATCTTGGATAATTAATCAGTCGTGAATTGAATGAATTTGAACAAAAGTAGTGCGTGAAGCGCCCCCTTTTATAGTGCGTCTTCGTGTTTAAAATCATCATGGCAAATTGCCGCGAAATTAAAGGCAACATGAGAAGATTTATTATTCGAATTTTTAGACGTCATACCTTCCTTAATTTTTTTTTTCTGTTGAAGTAATGATATCAATAAAACTATTTAAAATAGTCACAAAAGTTGGAAATCTGTCTCTTTTTAGCGGCGCTAAAGCGGTTCAATTCAGCAAAATCCGTGTTTGCATCCCAGACAAGATGGCGGCCATAAAACGGTGAGGTGTATATTCGCAGACGAAAATATTCTCCAAGCACTGCGCCTGTAAAACCAAAGAGCAGTGTTGCCACTTGAATAAGGCCAAAGTCCAATTGTAGTTACATTTGCTAGCTAGAGGGTTACTACCTCTCTGAACGCGAGTCCGAACAACAGAGCCAGAAGTCTGTCCACACTGATAGCGGTTATTGTAGCCAGTGAAACTCCAATCAAAAAGAATGAGCAACAATTAAGTAGTGACATATTTCTAGCCGTGTGCGCACGAAATATATCTAGTGAGTAACGTAGAGGAATTCAGTGACAATGAAACCGAAACAAAGATCACTTGCAGCCAGGCTGCGAAGTAAGACTTTGGTAGGTGGATGCAGGATGGAGGTAGATTTCTCTTTAAAGGGCGATCAGGATTAAAGTTTTTCCCACAACTGCAGTAATTCCAAGACGATTGTTGACTGAAAGATATATCAACTGGTTGTGTACTCCTGCACTTAAGGTCTCGGTAAAGGTAAATTTGGGCGTCTCGCTCAAATTTTTTGTTTTGTGTAAATCTTGAATCGGTGGGCTGTGAAGTATACTTTCCCGAACTTGAAAAAATTCTGAAAAATTAAATAATCGCTTTTCTTTGTTTCCCGCCATAATCTGCTCACGAAAATGATTGACGTATCCAGTCAATCGCACTTGAAAGGGTTGGATGTCAATTGACAGCCTTCACGCGCGATCTGCTACCTTATCACGTTCCCGAAGGCTGATTGGCTCAGCATAATTGGCTTTCAAAAAGGGGGCGGGGTTACTAAGCGGACCGTGAATTGCACGCAAAATATTCAAGGTCGATTTTTTGGGGGTTTATTTTAGGCTTAGCTACATTATTCCCAAAACAAATTACCAAAATTCTTTCCGGAATTTCCCAAACAAAAGCTGTAAAATTCTCTAATATTTCTAAAATTCTCCAAAGCCTCTCTAAAACTCTCGAAAATTCTTATAAATTTCAACAAGAAACAATGAGTTGCAAATCGTAAAACATCATTTATTGTCAGTGTTTAAAAGTTGGTTAAAACATCATTTTACATTTGCTTATATATGTATTTATTTTTCTTTTTAAATGAATGTCCTAAGTAAACTTTCTCTTGAATCGACAGGAAAAAATACCGTACAATGACTTCAAGGTAAAACCTTCACACTGAACTCTGACGAGCTCTGATCAGTCACTTTAATAATAACATAACTTGCCGCAAGGTATTTCCGTTGTGCTGCTTTCCAAATCAACAAAATACAGAACTATCAACATGTTGCTTTAGCCTCCAAACTAGCAACTATTTATGCGTAGCATCAAGGCTGCCTCAAGATAATCTTCGAGGGCCTCATGCTGCTAGTCTCCAAACATGGTGACCAGCAAAGGAAAAAACCCGCTCTACAGTAGCTCATGACGGTTGTACGAGAACCATCTTCTGCGCAACATCAGCCCAACATGGTAGATCCTGCGCGGTAGCTTTCTAGCAAGGCAGCGTGTCAGTCAAGTCGTCGAAGACATCAGGTATAGAATTGGCCTTGGCAATGTAATCTGGGAGCTCATCCTTCAGATATTGCATTACGTCATATACGTCGCATTACGTCGTATTACGCCAAACTCAGGAACGGCATAACCGTCAGGCAGTCGAAATCGGTGGCAGTTGGCCTTGATATCTTAACGTATCTTGAACTGAAGAGCTGTGCAGCTTTGAATAGTTCCACAGACTGTGGCACGGTTGGATCAGTTGTCATGGTGTTAAGGAAACATGTAAACAAGGACTGGTGGAGCCCATAATTGTACCACTGGTATTGTAGGGCTGGGCTGAGAGGAAAGATCTTTTGCACTGCAGCCGTCAGGGCTGCATAATTCTCAACTTGGATAAATGCTTTAAGCTGCTGAAGCTTTTTATAGGCAATGAAGACAAGGTTGCCATCCCCTTCCAAAGTGTACGGTGCTTTAACGAACCTCTCAAGTTCCATCAACACTGCCATCTCTAGTCTGAGTTCTGTAGGGTAAATTCTTCGTCACTTGCCAGGAATACTGGGACGTGCCTCCATTCCTCAAACACCACTTTGAGACATTCCCAGAGGCTCCACCATCGAGTGGCCTTCTATCTTGGCATTCCTCGTCCTGTGATGTTTTTGAAAGCCCGTCTTGCTTTCATGCTGGTGGTAAACATGGCATTCCACGACGACATAAATGATGTAACCGACTGGGATGACACATTTGGTACCAACACGACCTAAAAAGTGGGAGA
This sequence comes from Montipora capricornis, assembly GCF_036669925.1. Classification (NCBI taxonomy): domain Eukaryota; kingdom Metazoa; phylum Cnidaria; class Anthozoa; order Scleractinia; family Acroporidae; genus Montipora; species Montipora capricornis. The sequence goes on from NC_090894.1 coordinate 4,862,909, forward strand.
TACACCCGATGTCCATCATCTTTGGGTACAGAATAGACACTGTTCTAAGAGCCTTACTGTTCACTGGGGCGCGATCTCTCATTGCAGCCACCAGGTTGTTTTGAAGAACATCCAGCTTCCGGTGCAGAACGTCAATAATTGGCCTGGCAAGTTCGTCAACATCAACAGAGCTCTTAACGAGTTGAAATCGCACCAGGCGCATTTTGACTTCCACTTCATGGACATAACGGATCAACATAGCTTCCCCATCTCTAGTCGTTCCATCAAATACAATTGATACATCCTTTCCCCGTAGCTCTTTGGCAATAGATTTTTACTCCTTTTCGAGGATGAAAGGGATAAGCTCTCGCATGTTTGATGGAGAGGTGAGGGTCACACCTGCGTCTTGAAAGATGTCTAAAGTACTCAAGTCGCCTAAGGGGAGTCCCACTCTTCAAGCTTACTCGATATTCTCTAGTAGCCGTGGGTAACGTTTCTCCTTTCTAATGGTGTTCTTTGCCAAACTTGCCCAAAGCTTCACCAATGTCCATTTCGCTTGTCTTTGCTTTGGCAAGCTTTTCTTTGTTTGCACTGTGCTTCTTACTCGTAATATGGCCTTTAATAGCTGATTTCTTCAGAGATGTCTTCTTTACAAGCCTGACAGAAAAGAACGGTATTGCTAGCCACTTTAAAAGACTCCTTACTGAACTCTTTAAGTCGTTTCTTGGCTGACACCGGTTGTGCGTAATTAGGCCTCTCGTTCATAGAAACACTTCGTCGATTCCCTCCTTTTCCGCCTCTGTTTACATTGATTTTTCTCTTTCTCGAGAAATCACTACCATCGGGTGGTCTAAGACGGTCTAGAAGTGAAACAACTTGGTTCTCTCTCGCTTCTGCTAAGCTAGTAGATGGCTCACATTCCTCACAAGAATTTGCAGTCTGCCATATTTGCTATGAAACAAAGACTACGTCGAGAAACAGCTGCTTAGACGCACTGCAGGACCCACTTTGGTGAATAGCCGCTGCTAAGGAAAGGATATGAACAGACTGACCCCTCTCATGGTAGGTTGGAATACAAACAAAAACGTTTTGTAAAACGTTTTTGCCTGTGAAAAGTTTCTAACACATCAGGTGAAACATGTTAGAACATTATTCTTGAAATTGTCATATTTTTTGGAATTATGTAGCTAAGCCTAGTGACGCCAAAATTACAACTTCTAGGACTTTCTGTCCCGACGATTGCACTACCCCCAAATACCGTTTGTCTTCGGAGACTGATTTTATGGCACTTTTTCTGCCCAAATTAAGCATGAGATGAGAGTTTCTACTTTGGTGCGTGATATTAATTTCCTTTAATTCTTAATATGTCAAAAATGCCTCATACGGTATTTGAGTGCATTCATTTGTGACTAAGATGTAACATAAGTGAGGGTTATTTTCGCAATACATATTTAAAGTGAAGGTGCAGAAGCTTTAGAACTTCCTGACGTTATTCATTTGACACGAGTCTAAATAAAGGGTTAGATTACGTGAAAACGTCCCATGATTTGTTGATAACTTATTTTCAATGGGAAACCCCACTTTTCACCTTTGAGGTTTTTTATTATTATTTTTTTCGCGATAGTGAAAAGAAGCTTAACTTATCATAGGGACAGCTGCAAGTACTTCAAAAAGTATTTGTGGATCAAGTTCTTGTTTTACGCAAAGAAAGCATGTGCTAAAAAGGTGAAAAAAACCGAGATAGACAAATGTTAAAAGAAACGTAATGAAATGGAACTGGAATAGATTTTAAAACATCAAAAGCCAAAATAAGAAAAGCCTGAACTCAAGAGGGAAAAAAAATATCGTTTGCTTTAATTGCTAAACTACCATTAATTCAACCGGCGGTTGCAGACTCATTGTCAAAAGGAGCGCTTATATTTTTAAACACTCATGTTTTGCCGGAGTGGATAAGCCTTTGAAGTCGATATTTGTTTTCGAAATTAAACGAAAAAAAAAAAAAAAAGAAATAAAAAACCTTGTACAAGTCTAACCCCAGAAAAGAAAAGTCCACAAAGGAGATATGTTCGTTGGTGTATTTGGGAGAGCCCCTTTCAACTAATTTGGAATGTTTAAAGGGAAGAAGTACGCATATCGGTTGGGCATTTCGGATAAAGCTCCTCCCAAGAGAAGCAAAACTTGAAACAATAAAAACGGTATTATTCGGTCATTTTGTCGATGAGGTGGCCATTTCCCTATCACTTCTGTGCCTTGGTAAAGTTACGGTTACCAGAACAATAGATCTTTTCCTCTAGACAAGTGCATCATATTCAATTCATTTTGCAGTAAATAAGGTCATTAGTCTGACTACAAACTCAACCAGAAAGGCCACCGCCACTTTATGCGAAATGGGTCAGGGACTGCTTACTTAAAGCTACTGGCAACAAACACCAAAACCTCAAACAGTAAAAACAGTATTTTCGGCCATTTTAAGGATCATGGTTAGCCATTTCTCTATAATTACAATGCGCTGCTTGAGTTATACCACAGAAAAAAACTACCCTCTAAACAGCTGCATTACATTTAAATAATTTTGCAGTAATAGAGGCATAAGTGACCCAGTCTTTACCATTAACAGACGCATTTACTAGTTTTCTTCTTATATATATTCAAATTTTACTATATTATTCATTTACTCTTTAAAACTACCCATACTTACTAAACTGATCAAATAAACCATCAATTAATGTCTGCCAACTGTCGGTAAATGCTAATAAGCCCGAAAACTCAGGTATAGTTGATCAGTGTACTACACAAAGACCAGTCGACGGTGGTAAAATAACGATGACTGAGGTATTTACTGATTCAGTGTTTTGTTCGGTGGAATTGACTGTAGGAATGAACAACCATTTAATATGTCTTGCAGTGTTCAACTGTATTCTTTCAGTTACTGCAATTGTGGGAAATTCTCTGATCCTCGTCGCCCTTCAAAAGGAGACCTCGCTTCATCCGCCTTCCAAAGTATTGCTACGCAGTCTGGCAGCAAGTGATCTACTGGTTGGCCTTCTTCAACCTCTTTTTGTTACTAACTTGCTGTCTTTTGTGTACCAACGATGGCAATTATGTCAGTACACCTTTCTTGCATGCACTCTAATGGACATTGCGTTGGTCTTAGTGTCGTTGCTGACAATAGCCGCCATAAGCTTGGACAGATATCTGGCTCTTTTGTTAGGACTCAGGTACAGACAAGTTGTGACTCTCAAGCGAGTATATGTAACTATGATTGCCTTGTGGGTATTTCCAAGTTTCAGCATTGCGTTTAGGTTTTATAAGCAAATTGCATATGACATATTTGAATTCACGACCATACTACTTTGTGTGATAGTACCCATCTACTGTTACACCGGAATCTTTACCAAGCTGCGTCATCATGAAAGTCAAGTTCGAGATAGTTCTCAGGCCTCAGCAAATCATACTATTCCGCTAAATATAACACGATACAGGAAGACAGTGTACAGTGCAATTTGGGTGCAGCTGGTATCAGTGCTTTGTTATTTCCCGTATATGATCGGGGCACCATTCGCGCGTTCGAAAATTCTGGTGAGACAAACACCAAGTCTATATTTTTTTATGATGAAGACCTTCATAACTCTATTTTTTTTCAATTCATCGTTAAACCCAGTTATCTACTGCTGGAAGATAAGAGAAGTGAGACGAACATTGAAAGACATGTTGAGAGATCTGTGTGGTTTACGGAATGAGTATTCAGTGTTTTTCCATAATTCTAATTCACGTTTGACGTTGCAACTCAACACCCAGAGGGAAGAGCTGGGACGATGGATTGAAAATATGAATGTCGTTCCATTTCCGTTGAATACAGCAAACTGTAGACAACGACCCTAGGCTTGAATGTTAATTTTTAGTAATTTGTAATATCGAGGAACTCTAAAGAAGAGTTATTAAAGCTCCTAGGTGACTTACTGAACGATTCCATGTAATAGAAAAGTACAGCAGTAAAAGTGAACAATAAAATGTTTTAGATCCATAACGTAAATTGTAGAAACCTTTTCTTGTATTTCTCCAAATTAGATCAAAATATCTGTTATACGTGATACACCATAGTAGTACGAAACCTAAAGAGGGCATATCTTCAAAGTGTTGAGACTGGTTTGAGCCCGCTTAACACAGGTGCATCTCGGATACAGCTCTTATTTTTCCGCGGGGAAGTGATGGGAAGCGAGATTCGACGGAGAACTGGATCTTTCATTTTTGAATATTAACCAGCGGGAAGCCATCATGTT
>NC_090894.1:4888641-4913641 GCF_036669925.1 Montipora capricornis
TTGCGGGCGGGTGGGCCCTCAGAGTCTCACAATCTTGTAGGAACACGCTTCAGAGGCTTCTTCACATCCTTGCTAGAAAACTTGCGCTGAACATGGAGGACGTAGTTAGTCATATAAGAACGGGAATCCGTAGACAAACTTTGCTCGACTATCAAACGAGAAACAAAATCAGCAACATCCTTACTAGACATTCGAGTGACGTCGACAGCATCGCGAGAAAGTTCACCTAAAGCAGAAAGGAGAACAGGATCAGTTTTACCCCGAAATAACGTAGAGGCAGCAGACGAAACAGGAGTGGAGGACGTGGGCGGCTTAGACGTATCAGACACAGGAACACTAGGAGCAGGAGGAACGTCAGGCGCAGGAACGCTGGGAGCAGGAGAAACATCAGGCACAGGAACATTAGGAACAGAAGGAACATAAGGCACGGAAACAGCAGCAGAAGGAGAATCTGACACAGAGGCAGGAACGGGAGCAGTATCAGGAGGAGGGGAAGGAGGGAGAGCTGCCAATCGCAAGGCAGCGACCTCATGATCCCCAGACATCATCTTAGCATCATCCTCCGCCACAGAGGACCCAGAAGAACCCTCGGAAGGAGGGACGTGATCAGCATCATCGTCATTCTCAGCAAGAGGCACAGTGGAAAACAAAACTTCGGTCCCCGGGTGTATGGCACCCCAAGGCTGCCCACACTCTCTAGTCATGTGACCAGGCTTATGACAGCGCCGGCACAGACCAGAGAGCGTGCAGGAATGACCACGATGATCGACTTCACGGGAAATCGTACAATGCATATGGACAGGCTGACCAGGATACCAAGTGCGACAGTAAAATCACCGATCGTTACGAAATAAGGGGTGTCGATGTCCACAGCCAACTCAACGACAAAACTGTAGATTGAAGGGAAAGTAGCAAACGTACTACGGCGGACAGAAAAAAACGTCTCCATAAGACTCAAAAAAGGCTTTAACGTCCTCATCATTAACCTCAGACGGTAGGTCGCGGACATGTACAGAACGGAACCTTAGATCTGCGCGCACAACACGAACTTAGGCATCACCGAAAACAAGAGGACCTATCCTTGAAAGTCAGACGAACACGGCCGCCCCGAAAAACTGCACAGTGGTAACCTTTTCAGCGTCTACTACTTCCAACAAACGTGGCAACACCGCAGAGGGACCAACGTTGGCATAAACTGAATCTGGAAAGTGCAACACAACACTGTTTGGACAGCGAAGGGACGACATGGCGAACACAATTTAAGGTGGATGCTATGCCAGTGTTGCTGTTCCTAACCCAGCTTACCACATGCATTGCATGTGAATCAGCCACTTACAGGGGTGCTAAAAACACCCGCTTGGTATGCTAGGTACGCCATTCTGATGGGTCTAACAACACTGTGTGACTTATGGTAAGAAGGCCAAGTTCTGGGACGATACAAGTCAGGATTTTGGTAAGGCTTTTTCTTTTCTTGTTGTGTTTTCTGCCTTTGTCTTTTTCTGCGGTGACCCTCCCAGGAACGTATGACGAGCGTTCTGCTCTAACCTGGCGTAAGCCGTTTTTTTCTCCTTTTCACTCCTCCGGGAATTAGTTTGATCTAGTTCTGTTTGGTTGTATGATCTCTTTTTTCGCCTCCTTTTCGTTGTTTCGATCTTCCCTTCCTTTTGTTTTAAGGTGAGTGCTTCACTTTTTCGCGCTTCCTCACGAGGGGTTTTTTTCGAGTTTTGACATTCTGATCCGTGTGTTTTCGATATTTTGGCCTTTTAGCGTGTGATTTTAGACCTTTTTTTTTAACTTTTGCGAGTGGTTTTTCGCTTTTTCGCCTCCTTTTCGATATAATTGCGTGTTTTTGGCCTGAAGGCTTTTTCGATTTCCGTTTTTTTTCTCTTTCTTTTGCTTTTTCCCGACATTTCCGTGTATTTTGGCTCTTTTTTGCGTGACTTTCTATTAAACTTTCTGCGTGCATTAAGTCTGGTCGCCGTTGACTTTTTATTATGATATTCACTTTATATTTTTCGTGTATTTTTGTATTAATTATGGGTGCTTGTACCAAGACTGTAAACGTTCACGTCGGTCGTAAATTGTCTGGGAAGTCCAGGGATGAAGTCTTGGACGCCAACCTTGCCCTTTTTCCTGAGGCTCTTGCTGTCCAACAGTCTTGATGTCATTCGTGTAACTTTCAGACTGAAGAAGAGGCTCTTATTTCTCGTCGTGATAATGGCTTGCGTCTGTTTGGCATGTGGTGTCGGGTGGATGCCTCCTACCCCCCATCTACTATTGTCCACCTTTTTGATTATCATTTTGCGGAAGGTGATGAGGCTCTTTCTAGTTTCTTTGCGCGCTTTGGTACGGTTCGTGCTGTATGCCAGCAGAGTTATCTCAGATATTCCTCCATTTATACTGGCACTCGCCTAGTGGATGTCGTCATTTCTTCCAGACCTTCTCTTGTAGTTCAAGTTGCAGGGTTTATGTGTTCATAGGGGCATATAGCTAAAGATATTTGTCAGCTTGCAATAAAAGGAGAGATTACTGGGAAAGACAAATTCAGTGAAGCGGTGGTGTCTGTTTTTGTTTTGTTTTTTCGTCTCAAAATTGGAATTTAGGCTGAACAAATAATATACTCACATCATGATTAACGCAGACTCCTCCACTTCAAAGACGTATCAACAAATAACCTATTGTTCCTGATCAACTTCCATATTACACCTACGCTCACCTATGCACAATGCCGTATTGTCTGGAGCCGCGGCAAGGGGATTTTGTCGAAAGTTGACGAAGTCGATTCCTTGCTATCCGAAGATTATCGGCGAGTGAAGGAAGCTGTTTCGGGGAAGAGGGGGAGGGGAGCGTAAAATTGCGTGTCAGGATGATATAGTGGAGACAGGTACGGGTACTGGGAAGGACTTTTGTATCTTTTCGAGCATGTCCAGTGAAATGAAAATTAATTTTCCTTGCTCCTTCACGTAAGTCTCATACTACGTAAGGAGCTAAGACTTTATTTATCTGAATTGTAACGAAATTCTGCTGAATTTTTAGATTGCAAGTCCTTTCCCGAAGACGCCTTATTTCAGCCTCGTAAACCTTGATTAGAGAAGGCTGAAGCTGTGTCAGTGCGCAACTTCTAAACACGATCGAGCACAAAGACTATCTTAAATTTCGACAACATGACTGCTGTGGCATTCCTGCGTTTTTCGAGTTAGTTATGATTAATCATTTTGTATTCACTCATGAGTAAACTTGAACAAAGGTTTTGCTTAAACGAAACCAAAAAAGCGATCGCCTATAAGCCGAATAAAGACATTTGAAAACATATTTTTATAACCGAAGGTAATTTCGTAACAGCAATTACCCACCCGATTCTTGAAAACGAATCAAAGCAACTCTGAAAGTAACTTTCTTTAGCTATGATATGTAGGGAATTTTAACTGCTGTGCTTTTTAAAAATATTATACTCGGTAAGTCTGTGCCGCGTGGCAGGATGGTGAGAACATGTCTTAGTGTGCAAGCCTGGTACGTTCCAATTTTCAATTTCCTTTTCAATTGGATATTTAATTTAAAAAGGTCAAATTTTCACTTGAACAAAGATGTACTTAGTTGCCTTAAGAGAAGTTTGTGTAAACTCCGGAAAAAAAAGTGACTAGTTACTCTGACATGAGAGGAAAACGTTTAACTTAATTTGCTTTCTGAGTTGCATGTAATTCATACATTCTCGGAAAAACTGTGAGAGTTTAAAAATTAAATTCAAGATAATGTTAATTTCCTAATTCATTTCCCTTATTCATTTCCAGAAAAAATTTCAATGAAAATGGTCATTAAAAAAACAAAGCACAAAGGCTTAGCTGAGCCGCCATGCCCCCTACATACCTATTTAACAAAAAACAAAAGCATGAAAAAAAAGGGTGGACTATCACGGTTACGGCTCCTCTATACTTGTTCACTTTTTGTTGGGTTTCGTTTTATTCCGGCCTTATGCAGCTCTATAATAAATGCACCTTTCCTGAGTAAGTCTGTTTTCCCTTTAAATACGAGATATTGCAATTTTGACTTGACATTCGATTATAGTTTGACACACGAGTGTCAGAATTAATCTAACACTAATAAAGTGGCAGCGGGATGTAAGTGAAAAATTACCGTTGCTGGTCTTGTATGGCCACTTTTTGTTTCATAGCGATATTTTTAGTTTCCAAACATCCTTCAAATTTTGTAACAACTTTTATTCTTTTATTGTATTGTTATCCCATAACCTTTTGCAACATATTGCAACGATGATACTTCCCCTATTTGTTCAATTGTGCCACACTAAAGTAACCTTTTTTCTTAACTTTCTCTTCTCGTCCTACCAACAATCTGCGCGCGAAGACTTATTGTTCCAGAAAATCTGGATCTCACTGTCTATAAGGAAGGATGGTAACCTTCCGAGGGTAAAGGACAGAATGAGTAGATAGCCGCAGATTTTGACTAATTTGAAAAGGATTGAAATTTTTTTTCCTTAAAATAAAATGCAGGTGGCCAAGATTACGTAGAATCCCAAGTTGCCAACAAAAAGCAGAATCCAATACAATTGTTCAAGATATCAACCCTAAATGCAAATATAGTGATCGAAATTTCAGAAAGGAACGCCTTTGAGGCAGTTTGAGTGCTTTCTTTTAATAGAGACTGGATTAACATTACTGACAAATAAAATTAGAAAATCTAAAAATCATTCAATTCAGCAGTGAGCATGGGAATTGAAAGTCGTATTTTAATCCATCAACCCCGCTCAACTCTCTGGGTGTCGAGTTCCAAAGTAAAACGTGAACCAGAATTAAGGAAAAACACTGCATATTGATTCCTTAAGCAAAACAATTGTCTCAAGGTGTCTTTGAATGCTCGTCTCACTTCTTTGATCTTCCAGCAGTAGAGAACTGGATTTAACGATGAATTGAAAAACATTAAAGTTACGAAGGTCTCCATCATAAAAAAATAAAGACTTGGTGATGCTCTCATTACAATTTTCCGGCGCGCGAACGGCGCCCCAATCATAAACGGCAAATAACAAAGTGCTAATGTCAGCTGCATCAGAATTGCACTATGCACTGTCTTCCTGTATCGCGTTATATTCAGCGGAATCGTGTCATTTGCTGAAACCTGAGAATTACCTCGAACTTGAGTTTCATGATGACGAAGCTTAATAAAGATTCCGGTGTAACAGTATATGGGTACTATTACACAAAGTAGTATAATCATGCCCTCAAAAACTTCAAATGCAATTTGCCTGTAAAACCTAAACCCAATGCTGACACTTGGACAAAGCCACAAGACGATTACAGCTACATATACTCGCTTGAGAGTTACAACTTGTCTGTACCTGAGTCCTAACGAAAGAGCTATATATCTGTCCAAGCTTATAGTGGCTATCGTCAGTAAGGACACTATGACCAACGCAGCACCCATTAGAGTGCACCCAAGAAAAGTGTAATGACATAATTGCCATCGTTGGTGTACCAAAGACCACAAGTAAGTAGCAAAAAGAGGTTGAAGGAGGCCAACGAAGAGATCACTTGCTGCCAGACTGCATAGCAATACTTTGGAAGGCGGATGAAGCGAGGTTTCCTTTTGAAGAGCGATAAGAATAAGAGAATTTTCCAGAATTGCAGTGATGGAAAGAACACAGTTGACCACTGCAAGGCATATTAAATGGTTGTTCATTCCTACAGTCAATTCCGCCGTACAAAACACTGACTGATTAAATACTCCAGCCATCGTAATTTCACCACCGAACAGGACTGCCACTGCTCCGTCGAGTAGTCTTTGTCAAGCGCACTCATCACCTTTCAAATATATACCTGAGTTTCCTAATTTTCTGAGCTCATTAACATTCGACGACGGCCACCTGCCATTTTCAAGTATTCAGAGGTAGTTACATTAAGGAGGCTCGAAATAGTTTCTCCTTTTTTCACTCTGATAAACATATTCAGCAGCTCATGGACTACTGGTGACCATTAAAACCGTTTGTGAAAAATTTTCGAAGTTTTCTTGAATATGACATGTCTGTCCATATATATATAAGAATTTAGAAGAAAGGATAGTTGATATTGAGACTGAAGACCGAGTTCTCACTTTTAGTAAATATTAATGCGCCGAACCAGGACGCCCCAAGCTTTTTCAGAGGTGTTTCTGATCATCTCCAGTCTTCCTACTGCGAGGAAATATGCTTAGAGGGAGATTTCAATTTGGGATTAGATTGCAATAAAGATACGAAAGGAGGAAATCTAGGGACTCACTCCAAATCGGTTATTGAGGTAAAACGTTTCATGGCTGAACTTGATTTGACCGACATATGGCGCGATCGCCACCCCACTTTTTCCTGCTTCATTTGCCTCGGTTTTGTGACTGAATCTCTTGACTTACTGGTTCAACATCTTCTTCGTATTGCTCGACATCACATATATACTAGTAAACTTAAAAATACAACTCCTACGCTGGCAATATCTTTATAGAACTAGTTATAAAAAGCGCTGGAATAGAGAAGAGGTTGGCCTTTGAGACATGCTCTTGACATGTTTGAAACGAAATGGTCTAGGCTTGGTTGCCTCTTTTTTTTTTTCAGACAGTAGTTCGATCTTTTGAATCCTATTAAAGGGGTTAAGACATGGGAAAAAAAGCAGTATCTGTTTCTATATATGTTATTTTTTTGTTCGGTTGGGGGTGAAACATAGACAAGTAATAGTAACGTGTGAAACAAGTAATAGTTCTATAGTGTGTAATATAAGTAAAAGATTCTAAATGTAGGTAGCATGCAGCTGTGTTAATGTGAGATGCCTGACGCGTACGTACGTTTGAGTGAACACTGTAGTACAATAATGCATAATTGTGGTCTTTCTGTTAGAAAATGTAGTAGTGTAAACGATAAGTGAAACGGTATTAAAATTAATTTAAATATGTATATATTTTTTTCAGATCATTTTTAATTTCTAATAGGCACAGCTGCAAGTACTGAAAAAGGCTCTCGTTTTACGATTTGAAAATGAAACTTTGCAAAGAAAGCATACAATAAAAAGTTGACAAAACCGAGATAAATAAAATTAAAAAAACGTTATAAAATGTAACTGGAATTGATTTAGAAATATCAAAGGCTAGAATAAGAGAAGCCTGCATTCGAGAGCGAAAAATATATCTTCATTATTGTTTGATATTGCTTAAACATTCATTAAACCGGTCGCAAACACATTGGTAAGGAGAGCGCTTGTATTTTTATTGGACACACTGATGTTTTGTCGGAGTGGATTCGCCTTTGAAGTCGATATTTTTTTGCAGAAATTAAACGAAGAAAATATAAAATAGCCTTGTACAAGTCTACCCCCATAAATGGAAAGGTTGGTTAATGTGAAGTGAGACGCAAAAGGTTTTTTTTTATGTTTGTTGGTGTCGTTGGGAAAGCCCCTTGTAACTGATTTGGTAGGGTTAAGAGAAGAAGTATGCATACTGGGTGGGGATCCGGATAAAGCTCCTCGCGAGAGAGGCAAAACTTAACACAATGAAAGCAGTATTTTTCGGTCATTTTGTTGATGAGATGGTCATTGTCCTATCACTACTATGCGTTGGTAAAATTGCGCTTTTCAGAGGAATATATCCTTTCCTCTAGACAGGTGCATCATATGATAATTTGGCAGAAAATAAGGTCATTTGTGTGATTACAAATTCATCTTGAAAGGTCACCGCCACTTTATGCGAAATGTGTCGGGGATGTCTTAAAGCTTCGAATTTTGGCAACAAAAAACAACCTCAAACAGTAAAAACAGTATGTTTGGGTCATTTTGATGAGCCATTTCTTTAAAACTACAACGCGCTGGTTAAGTTACACCACAGGGATAGATTTTCTCTCAAAACAGCTGCATGATTGCATAAATGACCCATTCTTTCCCCTTTACGGACGCATTTACTGTAATTCATTTAATGAATTTTCAGCCTATCACCTAAGTTATCTAGTCTTCCGCCACAAAATTATCAGCACGGATAAAACACAAAAGGCACAAGCGAACTTACGATATACTGCAAACACGTTCGCACTGTTTTATGTGCTCCTTTATCCCATCCAGGTGCATTCTTACTAATATTGAAAGTAACTGGAGTAAAAAAAAATAACTCTTACTCATATTTCAACTTTCTTTTTCTTATAGCATCTACTTCAAATAGTTCTTAAATTCCCCAAATTTATCTAATTGTCCTAATGATCGTGCCTATGTAGTTTTTCTTGTTATATATATTCAAAACTTTACTATGTTATTTATTTTAGTTTTAAATGGTCGATTTCGAAATGCGCATTACCTTCAATTTATCCTATAGCCGCAATCTAAGTTGCCAAATAACCCACCCATAAACCATAATGATTACTTGATGTCATCCAACTGTCGCCGAATGCTAATGAGCCCAAAAAATTAGAAAACTCAGGTATAAGAGTGTGCTCGACAAAGACCAGTCGACGGAGCAGTGGCAGGGTTGTTCGGTGGTAAAAATAACGATGACTGGCGTATTTAATTATTCAGTGTTTTGTTCGGTGGAATTGACTGTAGGAATGAACAACCATTTAATATGTCTCGCAGTGTTGAACTGTATTCTTTCCATCACTGCAATTGTTGGAAATTCTCTCATCCTCGTCGCTCAAAAGGAAACCTCGCTTCATCCGCCTTCCAAAGTATTGCTACGCAGTCTGGCAGCAAGTGATCTCTTCGTTGGCCTCCTTCAACCTCTTTTTGCTACTTACTTGTTGTCTTTGGTACACCAACGATGGCAATTATGTCAGTACACCTTTCGTGTATGCACTCTAATGAGTGCTGCGTTGGTCTCAGTGTCGTTGCTGACAATAGCCGCCATAAGCGTCGACAGATATCTGGCTCTTTTGCTAGGACTCAGGTACAGACAAGATGTAACTCTCAAGCGAGTATATGTAACCATGATCGCCTTGTGGGTATTTCCAAGTTTCAGCATTGCGTTTAGGTTTTACAAGCAAATTGCATATGAAATATTTGAAGTCACGACCATACTACTTTGTGTGATAGTACCCAGCTACTGTTACACCGGAATCTTTACCAAGCTGCGTCATCATGAAAGTCAAGTTCGAGCCGGTATTTCTCAGGCTTCATCAAATCATACCATTCCACTGAATATAACACGATACAGGAAGACAGTGTACAGTGCAATTTGTGTGCAGCTGGCATTGGTGCTCTGTTATTTGCCGTATATGATCGGGGCACCATTCGCGCGTCCGAAAATTCTTATGAGACAATCACCAAGTCTTTATTTTTTTATGATGGAGACCTTCATAACTCTGTTGTATTTCAATTCATCGTTAAACCCAGTTCTCTACTGCTGGAAGATCAAAGAAGTGAGACAAGCATTGAAAAACATGTTGAGAGGACTGTGTTGTTTACGAAATGACTACGCAGTGTTTTTCATTAATTCTAGTTCCGGGTTACGATTTAACTTAACACCCAGAGGGGCGAGCTGAAATGATGGATTGAAAATATGAATGTCGTTCCATTTCCGTGTAATACAGCAAGACTATGGCCCTCAGCTTCATTGTTAATTCTTAACAACTTGAAATATTGAAAAAGTCTTCTTAATTTCAATATTGAAGGAGACTCCTAGGTGACTCAGCATTGAACGATGTGGTATGTTGTTGTAAAGTGACTGAAATGAAAGTAAGCAATAAAGTGGTTCAGATCCAAAATGCAAGTTGTAAGAATCTTTTCTTGTATTTATAAAACTAGACTAAAATTCTGTTTTATAACTATAGAGAAAACGTTTTTTGTTCTCCTTCGTAAACGACGGAGAACTTCGACTTATTTCAGGTTTTACTGACCTATTTAAAATGCTGTAGTGAAAGCTCGAAAGCTTGTTCACGTGATTTTTCCATGGAATAAAATTTCATATTTTTATCCGTTTAAAAGTTAAAAAAAAGCTACATTTTTTTTGCCTCAAATCCTTATTTTAATCGTCCGTTCAGTGTTCCATATTGATAGGTGATTCCTTTTTGGTAAATAAATTCCTGATATTCAACCAATCTTCCATTCAGAGTCAAATTTTAACTTTTGAAATAAATGCTTATTTAAATTTCTTTCAGTGACATAATTTAAATTGATGATTTGCCTTGTTAGCTGTAATCATACGCTTAGTCCTGTAATAAGTGCTTATTTAAATAGAAGGTTAGATTGCTTGTTTGTGATGGATAAGGGAATGTCCTACCAAAAATGGCGACCAATCACTGTTGGGCAGAAGTTCCCAATGTTTATTCTAAAGGGCTCGAGGCTTAAGTGCAAGAGCATAACTGTAACAACAATTATTTAAAATTTTTGACTTTTCGATAATTTTAAAACTAAATTTAAGCTTAGATGGCTTGTTTGTGATGGATAAGGGAATGTCCTACCAAAAACGGAGTTCCCAATGTTTATTCTAAAGGCTTGAGGCTTAAGTGCAGTTTTTTAACACTGACAATTTTAGATGTTTTGCTATTTTAAACATGACTACTTGGTAAGAAATTCTAAAAGCAGTACACCCGACGATAATCTTCGGTGAAATATGTGTTCAGGAGAGTCAAACTGTTCTAAGAATTTCGTTTCTACGTTGCCAAACAACTATAGATTTATTTACTGAAACATCACCTAGAAGAGGGAAGAGTAGTCCATTACGTCTTCGGAAGGGATATTTTTCAATTTTTGGCTCTTAGATAGGTCACCTAGTAGTTTCGGATGAACAAATGGTTAGCTGGGAAGTTCTTAGACGGTAACGTTCAGCTAGCAATTTCTGAATTGAAGGTCTGGAGTTTGGCTTAATTTGCTCGTTGGATGCCATTGTTAAATGCTCTTAACCTTTTTTCACAAATAATCAATAGTTCATTTATCAACGCATTCAAATCAAAGAAGCCTTCTGTCTCCAGAATCGGTTAGCAATTATAGTTTCTGTTTACAGACAAAATGTGAAACGTCCGGCCAGTAAGACCTTAAAGTAGGACCTCTCAGAAAAGAGACATATGAACATATGGACCTTTTCTTGGATGTTTAAACAAAGCAAAGTAGGAAACGTCCTTTCCTTCACGCTCAATCACGCGCGAAGCCTGCGAGGTGATCTTCATTTAACCAAAATCAGTGTGCCGACCACTATGATATCTTGCATGTTACCTTGATATAGTCTATTCAGAACCTGGGGATCGATGCAATGAACAAGTCGAATACGTTCCGACACCCTTATCGGCTGGAGGTGTTGGAATGTACATAAAAGACGAAATTAGCAATACAATCCTTGAGAGAACCTCTAACGAATCTTTTCAAGCGCTATGGATTGAACTCCCATAGAAAACAAATGTGTGAAGGATCCTGTCCCTTGCGGGTGTGGTATACACGTTTTTGTGTGCGGGCTGTCGGCGAAACTACCTGGCATTTTTCCACGCGCGTACGTGAGCACACTTTCAGTGATAGGACCTCGCACGTCTTCAAACATTTACAGAATTCGGAGCATTGCCGCACTTTGTGCTCTAATGACTGTTTCAGCATCCTAGATCATGCTTCTACCACCTTCTAACTTAAGATAAAAGAAGCCATTCATATCATATGATGTTCAATGGGAGAAACCTACACTTAATCATCGACTTTATCATGTTAATTTAAAACTTTCTTTGTAATCTTTTACATTGTCATGTTTCCTTTTGTTCTTACAGCTAATTAGCATTTTGGTTCACACTATATATTCAACTCTGTACTTTGTCATTTAAACTGAAGATAACAGAAGTTTCTGTCGAAACATGTTTTTAAATTTAAAAAGTGTTGTGTTGTTTCTTAAAATATCGATATCCCTGCTACTATCCAGACCTTTTGACTGTAAAACCCAATTCCAGCGCCGCCCACAATGGGATAAATCCGATAGACGAAAGCGGCTAGATACACTCGCTTAACAGTTACAACTTGCTTGTACTCAACTCTTGGCAAAAGAGCCAGAAGTCTGCCAACGCTTATGGCGGTTATTGTCGCCAGTGAAACTCCAATCAATGTTGTGCTAGATAGGGACTGCAAAACAAAAATGTAGATTGGGTCGGGCAACATGGCTGAGCGTTGTATGGCCGACCAAGCTAAATCCACCAAAAGAAAAACAAGCCAAAGTTCCTCAACTTCGTCTGCAGAGGAGAGCCACTCGCCCGATAACAAAAAGATTAGGCGCTACACATCATTTTTCGACTCTGAAACGCATCGGACGAAGTGACCACTGCATTAAACATGGCGGATTTAGTTATGCCTAAACTGGAGCTCCTATTGGAGAAGTTAGTAACAGCTGAATCGAAGCTAGAAAAATTCGAAGATTATGTTAAAGCAGTAGATGATAAAGTGAGTAGCCTTCAAGCGAAAATAGATGGGTTTGAAGCTTTTAAACTAGTCTAAGAGAGAAAGAGAAGAAAGTCTTGGAGCTCGATGAAGGGATGATTTTGCAAACGATTAAAGGGAGTCTTTTAAGGCGGACTTACAAGAACTTCATAATCAGGCTAACCAGTTCAAGGATGAAAAGCTGTATATGGACGTCTACGTCGTCGCGAGAACTTTCGTCTTTTTGGAATCGAAGAAGAAGCCGCACAAAAGGATACCATGAAAGAAGTTTTAGTTTTTTTTAACAAAGGAGCTTGATATAGAAGGCGCGTCTGATATGGAATTCCAAAGAATTCATCGTTTTCGAAAGAAAAACCCTTCCAGCGGAAAGCCCACCTCATTTTAGAGACAACTGATTTACCGTTTCTTCTGGTACATATTTACGCTCTTAATACCACCACTCAACAAACTATGTTTTTCCAAACATTACCCAAGCTCATCTACGATGAAGGATTCAATGATTCTGACAAAAGAATCATACGTAACCATGGATCCAGATCTAGACTGCTCGGGTGGAAACCAAGTGCTAAAAGACTCAGTTAAGTGTGTGGAGGACATTTTGATAAATTACGATTTGGTAGACATCTGGAGAATCCGTAATCCCGATAGAAAGAAATTTACTTGGGGACAAAAAAGCCCAATTATTCAGAGACGCCTTGATTACTGGCTCATCAGTGATTCGTTACAAGATGATGCAGCGAAGATCGACATAGTGACAGCCAGAAGAACGGATCACAGTGCAAAAACCCCTTGAAATATGACTTCATTGTAAGAGGCTCAATCATCCGATCCCGCGCTACATGGCACGGACAAGGAGGAAGGAACAGCAAGTATTCTTGAATTTAGAGAATAGTAGTAATCAGAAAATCTGCATAAGAAAACTTATTAGAATAAATGGGGAAGAGACTACTGCCCCGAGCATTATGAATGAAATTTACAGTTTTTATTCGGAACTTTACGACGAACAGTCAGGATTACAAAGTGGCTATTCAACTTGTCCCTTTCTTGAAAATACCTCTTTATCTCCTAAGTTAACTGACTCAATGCGTGAAATGTGTGAGGGTCAGTTAACATATTACAAATGCTTCAAGGTTTTGTCGACCTTCAACGGCAATAAAACTCCCGGGAACGATGGACTCACAATAGAATTTTACAAGTTCTTTTGGCCAGAAATCGGATCGCAAAAGGTTGACTTCCTGACTTATGCCTATTTTCACGGAGAATTATCAACGACGCAAAAACAAGCCGTAATAACTTTAATTGAGAAAAAGGACAATGACAGGAGATTGATCAAAAACTGGAGACCAATTTCTCTAGTAAATGTTGATGTAAAAATTGGCTCCAAAGCCATTGCTAAAAGACTAGAGAAAGTTTTGCCTCATATCATTCATTATGATCAAAATGCCTTTGTCAAAGGACGAACCATTCGACGCAGTCCGTACGATATGTGACGTCATGGAGTTACAAAAATGCGAGACTGCCAACGTATAATGACTGTGATAGATTTTGAAAAAGCCTTCGATTCGTTGAATTGGAATTTCCTTTTCAAATCGCTGGAATTCTTTGGCTTTGGTGAATCCGTTTTAGCGTGAATCAAAACGTTTTTTTAAAAGTATAACAAGTTGTGTGATTAACAGTGGCTTTTCTACTTCCTCTTTTCATCTTAAAAGGGGTGTTCGCCAAGATGACCCACCCTCACCATCACTCTTCATAATAGTACTTGAATTTTGGTATTATCCATACGTAATAACGATAAAATCAAGGGCAGTGCAGTGGACGGTAAGGAAATCAAATTAGTCATATTTGCTGATGACATGACATCATTTATTAGGGACACTTACTCTGTTTAGTACATACCCTGGATTGAAGGTAAATCACGAAAAGACGGAAATTCGTTTACTCGGAAATATGAAAGTAAGTAGCTCAGAACTAGGTGTAAATGAAATAAGTAGAGTCATAAACATTTTAGGGGTGAATTTTACGTGTAACCATTCACTCTGTTATAAATTAATTTTTGAATCAACCGAGAAATCTGTGAGAGGATTGTTGAAGGCCTGGAGCTGGAGAGGACTTGCTTTACTTGGAAAAATTCAAGTGATTAAATCTTTCGTTATGCCAAAGATCTTATACATGGTTGTTCTTATTTCAAACGAAAATTTATTAAAAAAAACATACTTTATTATATTCTTTTGTTTGGAAAGGAAATGACAAGGTAAAGCGCACAGCATTTATTAACCCAATAGATAGAGGAGGCTTAAAAATGCCCAATATTGAGTCTGTGATCTCTGTCCAAAGAATAATCTGTGTTAAGGTATATCTGTCTACCGATCCTGCTAGCTGGCAGGTTTTTTTTTGGATTCTTATCTTGAAAAAAGTAGGAGGAAAATTCTTGTTCCATTTTAATTTTAACTACACTAAATTACCGATAGTTCTTCTGGAATTTTGCAAAGAATGCATTGTGACATGGGCCCTTCTAAACGAGGACAACCCTTCCTCACTCTCTAAAATGGCAAATCAAGTCATATGGAGCAATCGGTTTATTTGTATCGAATCTGAGTTAATTTATAACAATAGACTGGTTGATCTTGGAATTGTTAAAATTGGAGATCTCTACGACACAAGTGGTCAGCTCAAGTCAAACAAGGAGCCATTATACTAAATTACGAGAATTCCAATATAAACTTAAACACTCTTGTACACAAACAAGATGCTGTTTAGGTTAAAAAAAGGTCGATTATCCTTTATGCAATTTTGTGAAAAGGAGTTAGACACCATAGAACATGTTTTCTTCTATTGTACAAACGTGCTTATCTTTTGGGACGATTTGAAGACTGTCCTTACTTCTTTAATTATTACTGTTAGCTTTGACATCAAGGATGTTCTTCTTGGGATTCTAGATACGAGCAATAGTATAAACATCCTAATCAATTACATTGTCCTTGAAAGTAATTTTGTTATTTATCGCTGTAAGCTAAATAAGGGCCCTCTAAACTTAAGACTGTTAGTCGATAAATTTAAGAAAACGTTTGAAACCGAACGCGTTATTGCGAAAAAAAGCCACAAAATCCATTCCACGACAAAAAATGAACCTCTAATTCCATTAGTACAATTAATACAAAAGTAGCTGTAACCCTAATTTCTTTTTCTATAATTCCCGTACACTTTATTTATATCTTTATATATCTATTTTTGTTGAAAATGTTGAGTAATTCTTGGTTGTAGTGTAGTGTAGTGTAGTGTAGTGTAGTGTAGTTTTCGTTGCAGTTGGTGATTAAGGTAACTTGTGCAAGTTGTGTAAGCCTTGTCTGTATCTTTTTCTACGTTTTTGTATTATATACCTGTAAATTAAAATACAAAGGAAAAAAATGCATTGACATTTTTGCCACCGTTTGTGCACCACAGCAAGCCAGTAGATAACATAAAGGGGTTGTATCATGCCAACGCATAGATCAGTTGAAGCCAAACTACGAAACAACACTTTGAATGACGAATGAAGCGATCAAGTGGATCAAAGTGTTTTCCACAATAGGCCAGTTTCGTATTCTAACGGTTGGACTGGATCTAGCATGAAATGAAGGCTAATGCGGGCAAATTAATCTGCATTTGAAAAGATTTGCCCGCATTAGCCTCCATTTCATGCTAGATCCAGTCCAGCCGTGAGAATTCGAAAATGGTCTATTGCAGTGATCCCTAGACTAATGTAAAAGATTGAAAGACATATCAATTAACTGTTTAAACCCACAGTCAACGATTCTTCCGTGCAGTATACTGCAGAGTCATACGCTGTATTTTCTGTATTTTCTGTGCTGGTTTAGACTCAGTTGCAACTCGCGATCGCCTTTACATATCACAAACTTAAATATGCTGCCACATGTACAATATTTGTCCGGCACGCGGCTTTAGATTCACATGACCTGGCCTTTCAATGCGTGGCAGCTGTCTATAAAGAAAATTCGAATGACTTATTGGCAGTTAGTATGTAGGCCTAGGGAAAAACTTTCTCTTAAAAATCTTTTTACTCTCAACCGCTTTCTGTCCGAAGGACATTACCTCACTGACTTACTTAATTTAAAGGGGAAACGGACATGTAATGGGTATAAGACAGTTTTCGTAAATTCTTATTTTGTTGATTGTTTTCCACAAAGGAAGTATATAATGTACTTATCCAGTAAACATCTTTTCATATGAAATCTTTTGGCCTTATACTGTTGAAAGAACGATATATTGACTATGAATGTAGATACGTTTCTAGGGTCTGAATTTCTTTTTTCTATAATATTAACGTTGCCGGCAACTGCACCCTTTGTCGTCTCATATTTTTAAACTATTTTGTAACTTCTTAACTTGTCTTTTGTTTATAACGCGCACTTCAAACATAAAATTCTTTCAATTATCAGTCCTTTCACAGAAACAAATGAGCCCAAAAAAATTGACGTACCGTCTTAACCGAGTGGCCTAATAATTTAGTTGTTAGAGCATTGTACCAGCATCGCGGAGGTCATGGGGTTGAATCTGTATTCCGTGCCTCGGTTGTTCAAAAGGTGGATAACACTATTCACCCGATTAATCAATATCCAGCGGATAAACACTAGCAAAACCAATTGAGTTATTCAGTGGATAATGATTTATCCGGTGGATAGCGATATCACCCTTCGAACAACTGGGCCAGATGTTTATCTTGTCTATAACCCATGCACACTGCAAAAACATGCATTTCTTTCATTTATCAGCATTGTTTATATCTGGTATGTGGGTTTATTGAGAAAAATATTTTCCTTTGCTTTTTTTAGTTTTCTTATTGTGCTCAAATGTGTTTTCGTCTGGTGTTCTAACTGACAGACAGAGACAACGCCTCAGGATATGTCGATTTTAAGGTGGCTAAAGCCAGTTTCAACACTTTCAAGGGAGTGCAATATAAGAAAGACAACACTGTATCACATAACAGCAATGTTATGACACCATATAAAACACCAGTTATTGCTTAACACGATGTGTTCATTATCCAGACGTAATACGTCACCAGGGATAGCGTAGTGGTGAGAGTATTCCTCTCCCACCAAGGCGGCCCGGTTTCGATTCCCAGTCCCGGCGTCATACATGGGTTGAGTTTGTTGTTTGCTCTCCCTTACTCTCTGAGGTGTTTCTCCGGGTACTCCGGTTTTCCCTTTCCTGAAATTCCAATTCGATCCGGAATGCACGGATACATGTTGAACGAGCTCCTGAGCGCTGTGTTGGCGTTACGTGGGTAAACAAGTTCCATTTCCATTTCCACAGCAACAGAAAAGTCCTTTAGAAGCACCCGATATTCTGTCTTCAGTTGCTTGTATCTGTAAAACGAAGTCAGTGACCCCCATTTTTCCTTGCTGGAAAGTAATTAAAAAAGCTCAGATGGCGCTCTCGACAAAGTTTAAACAAAGTTATGTGGAGCGGATTAACAGTGACCTCCAACACCCGAAAAAAATTGGGTGGCTTTGCAATTGTTCTCTCTTCGAACTACACACTACTTTTTCCAGTAACAGACACTACTACATTTTTTTCCACATGTAAATTGTAAAGCATAGTATTGAGACAAAGATTTCGACTTCTTTAGTTTTCTCTGTAGAGTCAACTTCTTTTGAAAATCGATCTTTTACGAATTTTCTTTTTTGATATGTTTAAGGTTTTTTCCCTTTTAGAGGAAGGTCAAAATTCACGCATTCAATGGTTTTTGTCGAAACATATTTTCACAAAAATCTCATCCACAATCATTGCAACATAGCAGTGATGGCAGTGAAAGGAAACTTTCTTTTTCATTCCACATTTAAAATAAATTGGTTTTGAAATTTGATAGAATTTTGTTGTTTTTATTTTGTTTGATTTACTTTATGCAAACACGGTATGATGTACCAATTTCTACAAAAAACCTCATTGTGCATTTAATACGCTTGCATAATACGTCAACAGCAGTCGAGTATCCAGCTATAATTTATTGCGTGAGTCAACATGGCCGACTCACAAAAGAGAAAAAACTTTGTACAAAGAATCGTGGGTAACACGCAAGCATGATGGGTAACACTTGTCCTTCCCACTGTTAGACCTGGAGGAAATTGTAAGTATTAAGCCTGAACTGGGCTAAAAAAATTGGAAACCAGCGACAATAGTACGTGGCAGTCAAAGGTCACGTTATACACGTGAGGCAAAAAGATCAGACGGAACAGAGTAGCCCCAAAATCAGACACATCAATTCCCTCACTGGCCAGTAAGAAACCTCGATCCGTCAAGCAATGTACAACTAGTTTCGAAACACAAAGAACCAAACATCAATTCCACACCAAAAATTACCATCAGGATCGGCAGCTGAGGAGACTGATCACTTCCTGCAATCCCAATTTCCATGACCCTACTGGATCCCAGCGCGCACAGACAATCAGGACCAACTTTTGCAGACAAAGTTAAACTTGAATGCCCAACCTGTCAGGCCATTCATTGAGGTAGTTGAAGAGAGAGTGAAAAACTGACTAAATGTCCCACTCGTGGCCGTTTTTCCAACGGCTGGCTTTACATGAGTAATTTACAGCTCCTAGAGATTAAATGCATGGTATTTATTAGGAGATCGTGCGACTTGTGTTTCCTAGTTTTCTACTGCAGCTTCTAGAAGTTCCCTTTGAAATCGTCCAGTTTAATTTTTTTTCTCCAATGGTTCCCCGTTCGCAAAATCTTGCAAAATCCGTATTTTGGACGATTTTGAAAACAAGCCAAATCTCTCATTCTAGCCGCCTGTTTTCTGTTTCTAGTCTTGTAAAATTAAGTTATGCTATGACCAATCAGCAGGTAATATTTGAGTCAAATGTGCTCTGTAAACTCCAATATAAATTATCAAATTTACAATAGAAACCCCTGCTGAGATAATTAGTACTCATGAAATTTTGATACGGATCTCTTCTGTACGTATTCGCGTCCTATCAGTGTGAGCGTTTACCATGGCTCGCCTTCGGTTCGCCGTAATAAACATCCATAAAGATCTCCTGCTCATATATTTCATCGACCAAAAAGAACAATTCTAGATTCATTAGAGATTGAATTCATACCAGTAAGTAGAAAAATAGCGCAACTTTTCTAGTTTCAAGTGCATGGTAAGGTATAAATTTCCTGTGGACAGGATTGGAAGACCTGAGTTGTTACTCACTTGTGAATTCAAGGTTCAAATAAATGCAAGAGATTCTAACGGTTGATAATTCGATTTAGGGCGGTTGCCGGCGAATCTCTTTTGGCAAAGAGGTTCTTGGTTGTTTTCATTCAGAAAGTTTTGGTTGGCCGAAGTGATGTCTTTACCAACTAGGGTACGACAAAGGCAAAGGTCGGTACGACCGGCGTCAAACGACAACAAAAGAATAAAAGGACTCTCCTCACCCTCACTCATCCCCCACAAAACCTCGCGGATAAAAAGACCTTTCTCAAAAAATTCAAACTTCTCCACGATGGTACCGAAACCAGCCATATATTTTTTTACTGCCACCAGTCATCAATCAAACGCAAGAAAAAAAAAAAAATTCTGGTTAGAAGGGCTATCGCCAGACTTTTGTCATAGACGGGGTAACATCTCCGATTTCCGATCATCGAGCTGGGGAAAGCCGTTAACTAGGGAGGTTAATGATTTCCCCATCCCCCCCCCCCCCCCCCACCCGAAAAGTTGGAAATACGGAAAACATGAAACGCTATTTTCAGTATTTTAGAAAAATGTACTCCGTTTAAATGTAAAATGACACCGCATCAAAGAGCTTCATTGTTTTTCCGATGCTAGGTAAACTGATACTGGTGCCTTAAAAAAAAAAAAAAATACTTTCATTACTTAACCTGTCGTTACCCCGGTAATGGCAAACGTTTTCTGTTGATAATATTGGCAGCTAATTCGTTCTGTCAAAATCATCCACCTTCTTCGTGCATCTCTTCGAATGTTATCTATGGTTGCGTATACACTTTGTAAAAAGATTTACTTGGTGCAACAGAGAGAAAACTAGCAGAGCGCTTCCGTAATTCTTCGTCTACCTCGCTTAAAGCACGAGAGGCATTTTTTCACTTTCCGTAACCCTACGCTCGGCTTCAAGTTGTTGCCTTGAATTGCTAATTCACGATCTCGCAAAAACACTGTATCTTATGCCAAAGTTTTTTTTTAAATGACGGTCCAACGAGCTCTGCATGACAGCCAAAATTTCTGGTTCATACTCGTGCCCGTCGTTTTTTCTAACTTCAGCGAAAATAAGTCAAAGAACTGCATCTAGCTCATCACGAGGGATATTTTCCAACTTTCTCACTTCGTTACGCTGAACCTTCTACTCTGAAAACATATAACCAAGTTCTTGTTCTCTTGGAGGTGTTTTAGTTTTGGTTTTTCCCTCTCAGATTAGCAAGCTATTCTTTTGGCAACGTAGGAAATTGCTCATTTGCGGTGATATCGCTGAAAAAGTACTAAGGAATCGAAAACTTTGGCAAATTCCGCTATTGTCATTACTACAAACAGAGACAACAGCGATGACGCTATTCTTTGTGTTGATTGGCTAGTTTCTATTACCTATTGTATTTTCTGGGATTTGATTGGCTTAAGATAAAGAGACTGTGACAGTACGCAGCGCATCGATTTGCACCAAAATATATAATATCTACATGCAAGAAGAAAGAGATGCAACAATGAATTAGATCGGTTAGCAACAAAGCCAAAACAGGATGACATTAGAGAAGCAGTGTTTGTTGTTTATCCAATGACTGATATCTTTCCAGAAGACTTGTACAGGAGGGCACTCCCAGAAGAGATGAAGGAGAGTTTCTGGACAGTGATTACAGAAAGTACATAAATTATCAGATGCAATACTAATTTTGAAAGGAAAGTTCGCCGTAGCTATTCTCCTATGCAAAAAATTAAAATGTAATAATTGCAACTTGCCAATCTATGTCACATAAATTTTGCGATGAAAGATCTGACAACCATTTACTTTGACTTTTGAGTGGTATAGAAGCCGCCTGCTTATTAAAGATGTTATAAGGTGTCTTGCAGAAATCCGTGCAGAAATTTTCTTTTTGTGCGCCTGTGTTCCTTTTTGCCTGTTTTCCATTTGGTAATCGTTTTAATTTTGAAACCGCACTCACAAAGCCTTGATACTGGAGAAAATTATTTTTCACAGCATATTTGGCCTTGAAAACACCAAAAGATAAAAATTGTAAATTTTATTCTAGCAGGTGACTTGGTAGACATATTCCGGCCTTACACCACCTTTTTTAGAAAAAAAAGGCTTATTATCAATTCGTATAAGAGAAGTTTGCCACATTGTCAAATTGAAAGGATTTGAGGGCTGTGTTTGGAAGCTGGGACGTGCCCAAATCTCAAACAGTTCTTTGGCAAAGAGGTCCTCAATGTCCAACGAGGCAGTATCACGCTCATTTAAAGTTCCCATTATTAGTACATTAACATCTTTTGAGAAAGAAGTCTATGAAGAGTTTTCAGCTCCCTTTGTTGTTAAAATCAAGATATTTCTGGCTTTGTTTGCAGTTAAGAAAAAACTGTTGAGTAATATAAACGAAAATTGCTCTAAACTGAAAGGTTTAGATTAAAATAGCAATTTGATCCAAAAACTCTCCCAGCTTAAGATATAAAATTTGGAAGTTTCATGGCATATGCAAATGTTGTGTTAAACAGCTGTGGGTGTTTACCATAACAGAGCATAGCATCTCATCGTAAGCTTTGTTTTGAAGCAGAATTAACCATACCTATTTCTCGCAAGAATTATAAAAGAGACTCACTTTATTGAATTCAATAAAAGATTTTTGCAAGTAAAATTTTGGCTCTAAAACATCAACTCTTTATCGGTGTTATTACTCTACATTTTGTAAAAGAAAATTCAAGTCAGCTCCTCAATGTTACATGATAAATTAAAGCCGAGGGCCGCAGTTTAATTTTAGCCATAGTCAGCAAAAAGGCTGAATTTATTCTTATACTTCTCCAACGAAAGTCACATTTTCAATCTACTACCCCCGCTCTTCCCTGTCAGGTTGTTCAGTACATGTTATTCTATTTATTTCGCGAACAACACAGTTCTCTCAAAGTGTCTTTCATGGCTCGTCTCACTTCTTTGATCTTCCAGCAATAGAGAACTGGGTTCAACGTTGAATTGAAAAACGTTAGACTTACGAAGGCCTTTAAAATAAAAAAAATAAGACCTGATGCTTGTCTCATTCGAATTTTCGGGTAAAAGAGTGGTGCTGCAAATAAATATGGCAAATAACAAAGTCCCAATGCCAGCTTCACCCACAATTCACTATACACTGTCTTTCTGTATGGTGTTATATTCAGTGAAATTGTTTGGTTCGTTGAAACCTGGGCATTGTCTTGAACTTGAATTCCATGGCGATGCAGCCTGGCAAAAATTCGTATATAGCAATAGATGGATGCTATCAGGGAGATTATAAGTTTGGAGACCGTGAAAATTTCCCATGCAGTGTGACTGTAAAACCCAATAACAACGCCGACAATTGGAAAAATCCAAAAGGTAATAACAACTACATATACTCGCTTGAGGGTCACAACTTGCCTGTACCTGAGTCCTAACAAGATAGCCAGAAGTCTATCCACGCTTATGGCAGTTATTGTCAAGAACGACACTTCAACTAACATAGAGCCCGCTATAAAGCATATGATAAAGGTGTAGACACACAACTGCCATCGTTGATGCACCAAAGACAACAAGTAAGTAGCAAAAAGTGGTTGAAGGAGCCCTACGAGGAAATCACTTGCAGCCAGATTGCGTAGCAATACTTTGGAAGGCGGATGAAGCGAGGTATCCTTTTGAAGGGCGACGAAGATCAGAGAATTTCCCACGAGTGCAGTTATGGAAAGGACGATGTTGAATACTGCAAGACATATCAAATGGATGATTACACCTTCAGTTAATTCTCCCGAGCAGTACAGTAATGGCTCAAGCACTCCAGTCATCGTGATCCTACAACAGAACCGAGCTGACAAGGCACTGTTTTCTCACTGTTGTCGAACACTCAAAACCTAAATTGCCTTTCTAGCCGGCAGCGTTAGATATATGACACCTCATGTTAAAAATGGACATAAATTAGTGGTTCGTTATTTTGCAGTAAGGAGAGGAGATGTTCAATTATCAAAGATGATGTAGTGTTTGAAGGGGAAAATATACTACTGTAGTCGACGTGGGTTGAACAACGCTCTGTCTGGTCTATGATTTGAGATTTAACAAATATGCTTAGTTTTTGATTTTTTTCTGGGCCTCCAGTAACAAATCTGAAATTTCTTGCGAGTTACGATTTTTCTGTCATTATGTTAAGCATGATTTTTTCTGGCTCTCCTCTAGGTTGTGCTAAAAAAATCTTGAAGCCTATGTCTTTAATATTTTAAGTCTATCCATTTCGTTCGCAGTTAGCGTTCCTTAACCTTAATTACCCTTAAGTACTCCGCGGCCCCTGCTTTGAGTTATTTAAATGTGGTACAGGTGTTTCAAACGGAACCAGAATAACTAAGTAGCCACTTAGTTGTATTTAGGAACTACTTAAGTTTGTTATAGAATAAGTTAAGCATGAATTTAAAAAACAACCGTTTCATTATGTCGGCAAAGAAAAGCGGGGTTTTGTCAGAAACACAAGTACCGTTGCTAAATTCTTAGTTAGACTCATGTTGCCACTTTTAACAGGCGAAGCTCAACCGTGTTGCAGAACAAATGGCGGAAACCTCACTGCGAAAAGTGAAAATACTTCCATAATCGAGAAGACCACTGAAAACTGAAAATTAATTGAAATTGCATAAGTAGTGATTAGTAGTAAATTAATGAAGAGATACATCTTTCATTAGATGGTCATTCGGGGATACTCGGAAAAATTCGAGTGCTCGACGAACTCCTACGACCCTCCGATTGCTAGTTCGGATGCTCTTCCACTGAGCAATGGGAGACTCGTCGCAAGAAAGAACTGAGATTTTTTTTTTGTATTTTATTGTTTTCTTGTAACATTTCCGTGTTGTAGTTACAGCAATTACAAAACTAAAAGATATACAGAACTAAGATGCTAAGTTCTGAAAAATGGCACCCGGATTTTTTTTCCGATTATCCCCGAATCACCACAAATACATATCTTAATGGAAATTAGTTTCCATCAAATAAATATGTCGTCATAATACATAGGAAAAGCTATATCCATGAGAAATTCTCCCCACAACGGCGAATTGCATGTCTATGTATCTACGTATCTTTGACTTTGAAAGAAATGTATATATTTGAAGTGTGGGTGGACTATAGACCCAGGGGCGGATCCAAAGGGGGGGGGGGGGGGTGGATAGGGTGGCTAGCCATCCCAGTTTTAGTTCCCTTTTCTTTAAAGTCACCGCACAGAACTGACGCAAGAACATACAAAGAACATAATTTGGTTTAAGAAACACAAGGGAAAAATCCTCGAAACAAGCAAGACACCCTCCACGAAAACAACTGTAACTACAGGAAAAAAAAAAAAAAACGACTGCCCGCTGAATAACAACTGCCTCACCTCAAGCGTCGTCTACAACGCCAACGTAACAACAGAAAGTGACACAACCGGAAAGAAATACATTGGACTAACAAAAATAACCTTTA
>NC_090894.1:4921141-4928641 GCF_036669925.1 Montipora capricornis
CTCTGGTTTTCAAACAGATCTGTTTCGTACAGGACGTTTAGCTTGTCCTGCACTCATCAGTGTGCAATCAAGCGAAGCCAGCATCACTAAAACCTATAAGAAAACGAGCGAGAGCGAAGTACTCTCCATCAACAGAGAAGCAAGACAAATTGCCAAAGAATTTAAACTCGAAGATCGTATAGAATGTCTAGCAGAAAAAGAAGTATCGATCAACCTTAAAGACCACAAGCCAAACTTCCCAAACGCACCGGCATGCAGATTAATAAGTCCAACGAAATCGGAAATAGGGGGTGTGAGCAAAGTTATACTAAACAGATTGGTAAAGAACATAGTAAAGGCAACCGAAATAAAGCACTAGAGAAGTACTAGAATGGTTCAGATCATTCCCCGACAAGCAGAACGGATGTTTCATTGGATTCGATATCGTGGAATTTTATCCATCCATAACAGAAAAGCTACTATTAAAGGCTATTGACTTCGGAAAGCAGTTTAACACCATACAAGTTGGCGAGAAAGATATCATCATCCACGCAAAACGC
Source organism: Montipora capricornis (assembly GCF_036669925.1). Taxonomy (NCBI): domain Eukaryota; kingdom Metazoa; phylum Cnidaria; class Anthozoa; order Scleractinia; family Acroporidae; genus Montipora; species Montipora capricornis. Next base: position 4,921,681 of record NC_090894.1, read on the forward strand.
ACAGTAGTATTCAAAGGAAAAGAGCCCTGGAGGAAGAAAGGTAATAACAACGGTTTCGATGTAACGATGGGGAGCTTCGATGGGGCAGAATCATGTGAATTAGTGGTATGCTACATGATTTCGCTATTACAAGCAAAACATGGGTCATCCATCTTATGCTTATACAGAGAAGATGGATTGGGCATGGTCGAAGGGACACCAAGGCAAATTGAAAATATGAAGAAGGACATTTGCAAAACATTCCAGGAGAACGACCTACGAATTACGATCGAAACCAACAAGAAAGTGGTCAATTTCCTTGATGTCACCCTAGACCTAAACACGGGAAAGCACATACCATACATGAAACCAAACAACGTTTTACAGTAGGTCAACATCAAATCCAACCACCCCCCAACCATCTTAAGGAACATTCCTGATCATGAAGGAATCAACAAGCTACTGTCAGAAATTTCTTCGAGCGAGGAAGTCTTCAATGAAGCAGCCTCCGTATATCAAAAGGCGCTGAGCGACAGTGGATATGTTTACAAACTCAATAATGTTAGACCAACGGCTCCAAAGACAGGGAAACGGCAAAGGAAGCGTAACATCATCTGGTTCAACCCACCGTACAACGAAAACGTGAAAACCAATGTGGGAAGAGAGTTCCTGAACATTATCCGTAAATGCTTTCCGAAAAGCAATAAATTGCACAAGATCTTTAAAAAGAACACAATAAAACTATCCTACAGTTGTATGCCAAACGTACGAACAATCATCGAAGGATATAACAAAAGAAAACTGGCAAAAGGCAGCAAAGATAGTTTCCAGAAGGAATGCAATTGTCCGAGGAATACCACGTGCCCATTACAAGGAAAATGCCTCTCAAGAGACATCGTGTATCAGGCAACGGTGAAGACCAGCGAAAAGGAAGAAAAGTACGTAGGACTCACAGCAACTGATTTCAAAGCAAGGTACGCAAACCTCTGGTTCAATCCACCATACAACCTGCAAGTCAAGACCAACATCGGAAAAAAATTCATTTACCTGATCAAGAAACACTTCCACAAAGGCCACAAGCTTCACAAAATTCTAACACGAACACAATCAAGCTTAGCTACTGCTTCACAACCAACATGACAGGCATTATCAGGCAACACAATGCAAAAGTATTAAACGCCACGAAAACACCTAACGAAGCGCGGCTATGCAATTGCAGAAACAAGCAATCATGCCCCTTAGACGGCAAATGTCTATCATCGTCTATAGTCTATAGAGCCGAAGTGACAAGCGATAACAACACCAAGATCTACTACGGAGCGTCAGAGGGAGAATTTAAAACCCGATACAACAATCACACTAAATCCTTCAGGCATAAAAAGTACTGCAGTGAGACGGAGTTATCGAGGCATATCTGGAGTCTAAAGGACAATAACATCAATTACACGCTACGCTGAACAATAGAGTCTTTCGCCTCACCATACAAATGTGGATCAAAGAGATGCGACCTGTGCCTCACAGAAAAGTTGTACATAATAAAAGCAGATACGCGCCACCTACTAAACAAAAGAAACGAGTTAATTTCTAAATGCAGACACAAGAACAAATACCTTTTGTCGAACTTAAAAAGGCACGCTCCCCTAGAGTATTAGAATAGTCTTTAAACGAGTTAGAATGCAAATGTAAGATCTGTAGCCTGATGATTGTCTAAACATGAAACTTGAAGTCGCTACGCTGTGAAGTTGTCTTTCTTCTAAACGTTATATTCGCTCTACTTCACGCGTATGGAGCACTCTGCAGCTAACTGAAACCCCCTACTTGCGCTATATATATATATATATATATATATATATATATATATATATATATATATATATATATATATATAATTAGTAGTGTAGGATGGGAACAGAAATCGATACAACAAAGGAAATGAGTGAAAATGTGTTCAGCCGGGAATCGAACCCGGGTCTCCTGGTTACCGGTCAGATGCCTTACCACTCGGCCACTGAACCAACCCCGCCATTCAGCCGAATTGGAAGGACCTTTAAATGGCAAGCTCTGAGGAGAATCGCACATTTTCTGCAGTGAGGATCGCGTCACTATGCTCAAGTTGATCAGCGATTCACAGTAAATTTCCCCCTATATATGAAATGACTGTGTAAGTTTGAGCGGGGAAATAACAACAACTAACTGCCTCATTTACCTTTGGATCACCAACCTATTCCCTTCAGAAGGCGATTCACAGTGATTTCTGACAAGTATTAATTAGTAGTGTAGGATGGGAACAGAAATCGATACAACAAAGGAAATGAGTGAAAATGTGTTCAGCCGGGAATCGAACCCGGGTCTCCTGGTTACCGGTCAGATGCCTTACCACTCGGCCACTGAACCAACCGAGTGGTAAGGCATCTGACCGGTAACCAGGAGACCCGGGTTCGATTCCCGGCTGAACACATTTTCACTCATTTCCTTTGTTGTATCGATTTCTGTTCCCATCCTACACTACTAAATCGCCTTTCTAAGGGAATAGGTTGGTGATCCAAACGTAAATGAGGCAGTTGTTGTTGTTGTTATTTCCCCGCTCAAACTTACACAGTTATTTCATATATAGGGGGAAATTTACTGTGAATCGCTGTTCAAATTGAGCATAGTGACGAGATCATCACTACAGAAAATGTGCGATTCTACTCAGATCTTGGCATTGAAAGGTCCTTAGAATGCGGCTGAATGGCGGGGTTGGTTCAGTGGCCGAGTGGTAAGGCATCTGACCGGTAACCAGGAGACCCGGGTTCGATTCCCGGCTGAACACATTTTCACTCATTTCCTTTGTTGTATCGATTTCTGTTCCCATCCTACACTACTAATTAATACTTGTCAGTAATCACTGTGAATCGCCTTCTGAAGGGAATAGGTTGGTGATCCAAAGGTAAATGAGGCAGTTAGTTGTTGTTATTTCCCCGCTCAAACTTACACAGTCATTTCATATATAGGGGGAAATTTACTGTGAATCGCTGATCAACTTGAGCATAGTGACGCGATCCTCACTGCAGAAAATGTGCGATTCTCCTCAGAGCTTGCCATTTAAAGGTCCTTCCAATTCGGCTGAATGGCGGGGTTGGTTCAGTGGCCGAGTGGTAAGGCATCTGACCGGTAACCAGGAGACCCGGGTTCGATTCCCGGCTGAACACATTTTCACTCATTTCCTTTGTTGTATCGATTTCTGTTCCCATCCTACACTACTAATTAATACTTGTCAGAAATCACTGTGAATCGCCTTCTGAAGGGAATAGGTTGGTGATCCAAAGGTAAATGAGGCAGTTAGTTGTTGTTATTTCCCCGCTCAAACTTACACAGTAATTTCATATATTGGGGGAAATTTACTGTGAATCGCTGATCAACTTGTGCATAGTGAGGCGAGCCTGTCGGCAGAAAATGTGCGATTCTCCCCAGAGCTTGCCATTTAAAGGACCTTCCAATTCGGCCCAATGGCGCGGGTGTTTCAGTGGCCGAGTGGTAAGGCATCTGACCGGTAACCAGGAGACCCGGGTTCGATTCCCGGCTGAACACATTTTCACTCATTTCCTTTGTTGTATCGATTTCTGTTCCCATCCTACACTACTAATTAATACTTGTCAGAAATCACTGTGAATCGCCTTCTGAAGGGAATAGGTTGGTGATCCAAAGGTAAATGAGGCAGTTAGTTGTTGTTATTTCCCCGCTCAAACTTACACAGTCATTTCATATATAGGGGGAAATTTACTGTGAATCGCTGATCAACTTGAGCATAGTGACGCGATCCTCACTGCAGAAAATGTGCGATTCTCCACAGAGCTTTCCATTTTAAGGTGCTTACTCTTAGGCTCAATGGCGGTGTTGGGTCATTGGCCGAGTGGTAAGGCATCTGACCGGTAACCAGGAGACCCGGGTTCGATTCCCGGCTGAACACATTTTCACTCATTTCCTTTGTTGTATCGATTTCTGTTCCCATCCTACACTACTAATTAATACTTGTCAGTAATCACTGTGAATCGCCTTCTGAAGGGAATAGGTTGGTGATCCAAAGGTAAATGAGGCAGTTAGTTGTTGTTATTTCCCCGCTCAAACTTACACAGTCATTTCATATATAGGGGGAAATTTACTGTGAATCGCTGATCAACTTGAGCATAGTGACGCGATCCTCACTGCAGAAAATGTGCGATTCTCCTCAGAGCTTGCCATTTAAAGGTCCTTCCAATTCGGCTGAATGGCGGGGTTGGTTCAGTGGCCGAGTGGTAAGGCATCTGACCGGTAACCAGGAGACCCGGGTTCGATTCCCGGCTGAACACATTTTCACTCATTTCCTTTGTTGTATCGATTTCTGTTCCCATCCTACACTACTAATTAATACTTGTCAGAAATCACTGTGAATCGCCTTCTGAAGGGAATAGGTTGGTGATCCAAAGGTAAATGAGGCAGTTAGTTGTTGTTATTTCCCCGCTCAAACTTACACAGTCATTTCATATATAGGGGGAAATTTACTGTGAATCGCTGATCAACTTGAGCATAGTGACGCGATCCTCACTGCAGAAAATGTGCGATTCTCCTCAGAGCTTGCCATTTAAAGGTCCTTCCAATTCGGCTGAATGGCGGGGTTGGTTCAGTGGCCGAGTGGTAAGGCATCTGACCGGTAACCTGGAGACCCGGGTTCGATTCCCGGCTGAACACATTTTCACTCATTTCCTATGTTGTAACGATTTCTGTTCCCATCCAACACTACTAATTAATACTTGTCAGAAATCACTGTGAATCGCCTTCTGAAGGGAATAGGTTGGTGATCCAAAGGTAAATGAGGCAGTTAGATGTTGTTATTTCCCCGCTCAAACTTACACAGTCATTTCATATATAGGGGGAAATTTACTGTGAATCGCTGATCAACTTGAGCATAGTGACGCGATCCTCACTGCAGAAAATGTGCGATTCTCCTCAGAGCTTGCCATTTAAAGGTCCTTCCAATTCGGCTGAATGGCGGGGTTGGTTCAGTGGCCGAGTGGTAAGGCATCTGACCGGTAACCAGGAGACCCGGGTTCGATTCCCGGCTGAACACATTTTCACTCATTTCCTTTGTTGTATCGATTTCTGTTCCCATCCTACACTACTAATTAATACTTGTCAGAAATCACTGTGAATCGCCTTCTGAAGGGAATAGGTTGGTGATCCAAAGGTAAATGAGGCAGTTAGTTGTTGTTATTTCCCCGCTCAAACTTACACAGTTATTATAGATATAGATATATATACACTCTACTTGTAATGGTATTGAGCGCTCTTCACCTTCACACCACACTATAAACTTGGTATATATATATATATATATATATATATATATATATATATATATAGACAAGGTTAATTTGGAAACAGAAATCAGCACAACTAAGCAATTAAGTGAAAATGTGGCTCAGCCAGGAAGTGAACCTGGGTCTCCAGATTACCGGTCGGATGCCTTAACCACTCAGCCACTGAACCAACCACACTAGGAACACATATTACTGTACAACACATACACAATTTTGGCCTTGAGATGGTCAGGTCCGAGGAGACAATTTCACACATTCTCTGCAATCAGGATCACGTCACTACTCCCCGGTCGATCGGTGATGCACGGCCATATCCCCCTGTAAATTAACTAAGTACAGTGAGGTAGGGAGGGGATGTATATAGCAACTGATTGCCTTAATTACTTAGGATCACCAGCCTATTCCCGTTTGGATAGCGATTCATTAGGCATTTCTGAGAAATACAACAGACAAGGTTAATTTGGGAACAGAAATCAGCACAACTAAGCAATTAAGTGAAAATGTGGCTCAGCCAGGAATTGAACCTGGGTCTCCAGATTACCGGTCGGTTAATTTACAGGGGGATATGGCCGTGCATCACCGATCGACCGGGGGGTAGTGACGTGATCCTGATTGCAGAGAATGTGTGAAATTGTCTCCTCGGACCTGACCATCTCAAGGCCAAAACTGTGTATGTGTTGTACAGTAATATGTGTTCCTAGTGTGGTTGGTTCAGTGGCTGAGTGGTTAAGGCATCCGACCGGTAATCTGGAGACCCAGGTTCAATTCCTGGCTGAGCCACATTTTCACTTAATTGCTTAGTTGTGCTGATTTCTGTTCCCAAATTAACCTTGTCTGTTGTATTTCTCAGAAATGCCTAATGAATCGCTATCCAAACGGGAATAGGCTGGTGATCCTAAGTAATTAAGGCAATCAGTTGCTAATATATCCCCTCCCTACCTCACTGTACTTAGTTAATTTACAGGGGGATATGGCCGTGCATCACCGATCGACCGGGGAGTAGTGACGTGATCCTGATTGCAGAGAATGTGTGAAATTGTCTCCTCGGACCTGACCATCTCAAGGCCAAAATTGTGTATGTGTTGTACAGTAATATGTGTTCCTAGTGTGGTTGGTTCAGTGGCTGAGTGGTTAAGGCATCCGACCGCCCTTCTGGAGACCCATGTTCAATTCCTGGCTGAGTCACATTTTCACTTAATTGCTTAGTTGTGCTGATTTCTGTTCCCAAATTAACCTTGTCTGTTGTATTTCTCAGAAATGCCTAATGAATCGCTATCCAAACGGGAATAGGCTGGTGATCCTAAGTAATTAAGGCAATCAGTTGCTAATATATCCCCTCCCTACCTCACTGTACTTAGTTAATTTACAGGGGGATATGGCCGTGCATCACCGATCGACCGGGGAGTAGTGACGTGATCCTGATTGCAGAGAATGTATTAAATTGTCTCCTCGGACCTGACCATCTCAAGGCCAAAACTGTGTATGTGTTGTACAGTAATATGTGTTCCTAGTGTGGTTGGTTCAGTGGCTGAGTGGTTAAGGCATCCGACCGGTAATCTGGAGACCCAGGTTCAATTCCTGGCTGAGCCACATTTTCACTTAATTGCTTAGTTGTGCTGATTTCTGTTCCCAAATTAACCTTGTCT
>NC_090894.1:4938641-4951141 GCF_036669925.1 Montipora capricornis
GCAATCACTAGAACGTTTTTTTTAATGACAAATATACGTTTATAACCATTAATTGATTAATGACATTAATTGACATCATCAAACCAAACAAAATGTAAGGTATTTGACGCTGGAGGGGGTAATGAGCACAGGAAATTGAGAAACAGGCGGATTTGAAAGATGTTAAATGTGCTAGACTAGACGACGCTGTAGCGGCCATTGTGATGGGTCGAGTGATTGATACTTCAGTGTTTTGTTCGGGAGAATCGACTCTAGGTGTGAACAACCATTTGATATGTCTTGCAGTGTGGAACATTGCTTTTTCCATTACTGCAATTGTGAGGAATTCTCTGATCCTTAGTGCTTTTCGAAAGGAGGGCTAGCTTCAATCGCCTTGCAGGTGATCTCCTCGTTGGCCTCGTTGGATCCCGATTTCGCCCTCCCGCGAGTCACAGTTGATCTCTGTATGTGATTGGCTATTTACTTGCCCACGTGGGACTTCTGAGACCTGGAAGTGAGCCAAAAATAACCTAAGACGAATTATCCCCGATACAGAGCGTGTAGAGAGGATGTACTCTCTTACCTCCTTTACTTCCTCTTTGTTAGGATTACACTTTACTGAACCGTCTTCACAATTGGAGAACGCGCTATTTTCAAACGAAACCACGACTGCTAATTTCCTAACTTAAATGGATAAAGGTTCCTGTTGACCAAATTTCAAAATGAAAACGGCTTCTGATCCAGGTAAACCCCATCTACCATTTGCCGCGCGAGCAAATGGGAGGGTAGTCAACAGTTCGCGAAAGTCGATGCAAAAAAATGAACTGAAGGACGTTCGAGCCTAAAATGTTCCCATGTAAAGATTTGTTTAAAACTTGCCATGCAGAAAGTTAACGATCTACTTTTGCCAAAAAACAACAAAAGAAATGGGGATCACCTTTCTTGTTTTCGAGATAAAGTACATTTTTAGAAGCATGCGTTATTTTAAGACGATCTTAGTTTACAAATGTCAGCAATAAAAAAAAGCTACATTAGTGAAATTTAGATCAGGTAAACGTACTCAATTCAACATAACTAATACAATTAAATAAACTTTTGCAGCTCATGTCTTTTTCTGAGGTGAAATAGACCTTGAAAGACGATACATAATAGTCTAAGAAAGAAAACTTCGCTCGCACGAAAGCATAAAAGGCGAAAGATTTATAACTTCTCAAGTACACATTTTTTGGTTTTTTGTTAAAATGGACAAAATCAGGAAAGGAAGTGATCTACAGAAAGAAAAATAGGGGTCCTTGAGCATTCAAGAGAGTAAAATCGCTGCGAAGGTCTCAAAACGATTGTCTATTTCTACTGTCACGTCATTGCGTGACATTTCCGAGAAGACCTGGGTCCAAAGCTATCCCATGATGCCACAAGCGACTTTTTACCCGAGCGAAGATCAAACAATGGCTCGATTCCATGTTTGTTTACCTTCGTGGTCTGCGATGCATGACGTGTGCGTGACATGGGCGAAAAAAATGCGCAGTAGCAATGGGCGCGAACGTTCCTTAACTAGAAATGACCGAATTTTGTGCATTCTCAAGGGAAAAGGGATAGTCCTTATACTTGTCCTGTATCATTCATATTAAGCGCAAATTATAGATATGCCACTGATCTTGAAAATGCCGCCCGTGAAAATTAAGATTAGCTCTTTGGGGAACCAAGAAAGTGACTTTTTTGCAGAATGGTCGGTCAAAGTTGGCCCATGCGTCTCTAACTGAAAGCCTATTCAAACCAGATCGCATTCAAATTTGCCAGGAAATCGGTTATGAATAGTTAATGATGTCTCGGCATTCTGTGGGATGACGATAATGGAAAGAATATAAATAAAAGCGAATTTTGCCTATAGAAGCAATAGAAAGTACCACACCTTTCACATAACCTTTGAAAAACATTAGCAAAAGGTGAGGCTCCTGTTCTTATCACTCTGTCAACAACGGAGTGGCCCTGCTCAAGGTAAGTGATAAATGTAAAAGGAACTAGGTACCCTAAATTGACAATAAAGAATTGTAGCATCGACAACGAGTGTGACTTGGAGTCCGAGGATTTTGATTACTGCGCATCCGTACTGCGCAGCCCATCGTGCTCAACTCGTTCCAGCGAGTTGGTCTGCGACGACTTTACATTGAAAAGGCGAGGCAGAAAGAACGAGTTTGTCAAAAGAAAATTGCGTTTGCTTTTCGCCGTGTACTGTAAAGGACTTCTACTCAAGAAAGTAGAAACACCAGCAATTCATTCAAACTGGCGCAGAAATGTAAACTTCATCCCAGTTTTCTAGGATGATTTTTAAGCATTTAATGAGAAAGGTCAAAGATAACCTCTCACCTTAACGTTTTTATTAAACATTGTTAAATCGATATACTTATTTTACCTCTTTTTACATTTTTAACTTTATTTGTATTTTAGAAGATATATTTTAGCAGACGAAGAGCCACCTTGTGGAAATGCTGAATAAAGCCATCATCATCATCATTATCATTATTATTATTGTTATTATTATTATTATTATTATTATTATTTTCTACTGCCTGGAACTCGTATTATACGCTTAACCAAATACCTAGAGCACGACTTCGAGAACGAGTACAAGATGTACTTTTTCGCGTACTAGCACTCGTTCCCAATGCTAACATTCTCCAATATCACCCAAACCCAAACCAGATTCTAAGAGAGTAATACGAACATCGCCACCGCTAAAGATATTTTGCAAGTTACATTAGAAAACAGTCCCAAGAAAATACGCGCGCTGATTCGTTAAAATCGTGTTTCTATGACTCGAGACACAGAACTAGCACGAGCTGTTGCCGTAGTGATGGCGCGAGCAAAGAGAATTTACATTTTGATAATTAGAGTTAACAAGTTGTTTTCCTTTTTCTCGTCGCGTTGTTTTCTAAAAGAAATAGAAAACATGCACTCCGTGTTTCTATCGAGTTACAGAAATACTCGTGTACTCATCTTTTGGGAGAACTCGAAAAAGCTGTGGAAACACTTGCCTACAGCTCGTGTTCCCACAGCATTTCTCGTTCTCCCAAACTTTCAATCGAGTTTCTATAACTCGATAGAAACACGGTACATGTTTTCTATTTCTTAAATAAAAGGAGCAGAAAGACCTCAGCTGTCTTTTGAGATTGAGCTCACTGGGAAAGACAAATTCAAAGAGGTGTTGTTTGTTGTTGTTTTGTTTTGTTGTTTTTTACTTTATTTTTTTTCCTCAAAATTGGTAGGTACTTAGGAAGAACAATGTACTGACATCATGATTAAAGCAGACTCCGCCACATCAAAGATATAAAATTTCCCGTTATATCGTTTTTTTTTAAATTATCTGGTTGCAATTTTCAATTTCATTTTGAATTGGCTATTTTATTTAAAACGTTATATTTTCATTTGAACAACTATGTAATTAGGTGCGTTTAGGGATTATTGTGTAAGCTCTGGAATGAAAAGTAATTAGTTACTCTGACATGATCGGAAAACGTAATTCAGAGATTCTAGTAAACACTGTGGGAGTTTCCAAATTCAACTTCAAGATTAATTTCGTAACTTATTTCCTGAAATAATTTCAATGAAAATGGTCACAAAATAAAACGACCAAGTACAAGGCCTTGTTTTATTCTGGCCTTGTGCATCTTTATAATGAATGTACCTTTACAGAGTAAATCTTTTTCCCCTTAAACTCGGAGGAATAGTAATTTTCGTCCTATTTCTTCAATTTTGTCACAATAAAGTAGTATTTTTCTTTAACTTTCTCTACTCGTCGTACCAACTGTCTGCGGGCCAAGACTTCTCGTTCCACTAAATCTGGATTTCACTGTCTATTAGCAAAGAAGGCGACCTTCTTAGGGCAACGGACAGAATCAGTAGAAAGTCGCAGCCAGAGAATCCCAAGTTGTCAGCCAGTAGCTGCGGAAAGCAAAAAGTAGAATCCAAATACAAATCGTTCGCGATGTCAACCCTAACTTCAAATTTAGTGCCTCGAAATTGTAGAATGGGACACCTTTGCAGAGCTTTCGATTGCCTTTCTATAGAGACTACATTAACATCACTGAAAATGAAAAAAGCATGGGAAAGTCATATTTTTAATCCGTCAACCATGCTCTACCCTCTGGGTGTCGAGTTCCAACGTAAAACGTGAACCCAAATTTAGGAAAAACACTGCATACTGATTCCATAAACAACACAACTCTCTCAAGGTGTCTTTCAATGCTCGTCTCACTTCTTTGATCTTCCAGCAGTAGAGAACTGGATTTAACGACGAATTAAAAAACAGTAGAGTGATAAAGGTCTCCAACATAAAAAAATAAAGACTTGGTGATTGTCTCATTAGAATTTTTGGGCGCGCCAATGGTGCTCCAATCATAAACGGCAGATAACAAAGTCCCAATGCCAGCTGCACCCAAAGTGCATTGTACACTGTCTTCCTGTATCGCGTTATGTTCAATGCAGTTGTATGATTTGCTGAAACCTGAGGACTACCTCGAATTTGACTTTCATGACGACGCAGCTTGGTAAAGATTCCAGAGTAACAGTAGATGGGTACTATCACACAAAGTAGTATGATTATGACGTCAAAAATTTCATATGCAATTTGCCTGTAAAACCTAAACCCAATGCTGACAATTGGGCTAAACCACAAGGCGATCACAGTTACATATACTCGCTTGAGAGTTACAACTTGTCTGTACCTGAGTCCTAACAAAAGAGCTAGATATCTGTCCAAGCTTATGGTGGCTATCGTCAGCAAGGACACTGTGACCAACGCAGCAGCCATTAGAGTGCACAAAAGAAAAGTATAGTGACATAATTGCCATCGTTGGTGTACTAAAGCCAACAAGTAAGTAGCAAAAAGAGGCTGAACGAGGCCAACGAAGAGGTCACTTGCCGCCAGACTGCGAAGCAATACTTTGGAAGGCGGATGAAGCGAGGCTTCCTTCTGAAGAACGATCAGGATCAGAGAATTTCCCACAGTTGCAGTGACGGAAAGAACACAGTTGACCACTGCGAGACATGTCAAATGGTTGTTCATTCCTGTAGTCAACTCCGCCGAACAGAGCACTGACTTATTAAATACTCCAGCCATCGTAATTACACCACCGAACAAGGCTGCGACTGCACCGTCGACTACCGAGTCTTTGTGAAGCGCACTCATCACCTTTCAAATATATACTTGAGTTTGCTAATTTTCTGGGCTTATTAACATTCGACGACAGCCACCTGCCGTTTTTTCAATAGGAACTACGTCAATTAAGATCTTATGTAAGCAGCATTAATGGTATTTGGATATTAAAGGAAGATATCTATTCCTCTGGTAAGCGTAAGTTTACTAGGGAATTGTAGTAATAGGAAATGGCCACCTCATCGAGAACATGTTCGTGTAACTTCTTGGGTGGGGTATAGAAGGAATAATCCCAACACTCGTTCTTCTTCTGTTTCTTTATTCAGTAATCCAAAAAAAGGAGAAAAACATATTATTTGCAGGAGGCAAAAATAAAGCTTAGCCAAAATGATCGAGAAAATAATGTTAGAAATCTTTACTTAACAGCCAACGAATAACAAAGGATCGCAAATGGAGAAAGCGGACTCCGAAGCTCCCATATAAATTGCTATTTCTGAAACAAAATTGAATGAAAACTCCGATAGAATATTAATATTCCCGGCTATATATTTTTGAATACCAATTCCAAATCATCAGCTGGAGGTGTTGCTCTATATATCTCAGAGGAATTAGATCCCTCGAGCGATCGAGATTTGTTTTTTGAAACTTTAAAGACCCAACTAGGAGAGTTAAACAACAAGGGGTATGAATTTTTTTATTTCCGGTGACATGAATATTATTTTTTTAACATAAAATGACAACAACTACACCTCCATATCCAATTACCTTTCGCGGATCGAGAACACTAACCTGTAACTAGAAATCCTCTCTAAAAAACGCATTCGGCGAATCACATTACAGACAACAACAATGTAAACCTAGCCGATCTACAGAAACAAATTTCTGACCTAAAGGACATTTTTTATACCTATGTCCTTAAAAATAAATAGGACGAATTCTATAACAGTCTGTTCTAAGACTCTACCAACGATAGCTACAACAACACAAACCCAAACGTTCCAAAAAGAAGCGAAAAAAGCGGAGAAACTGTTTGAAAAATATACGTCAAACAAAAGAAAGGGAGACAAAGCCCTTTATGGTTATAAGTACTTGAACAATCAAATTCAATTTGTTTTTTTCTGGTAGTTTACAAAGCTTCTAACCTTTATTAAACAGTCATTACAGTCATTTCTTTGTTTTTGCACCTCTTGTACATGTGTCACTGGTCAAGTGCACGAGGTTGACTTGGAATGTAATAGCATTGGGTTTGCTTGTTTTCATTTTGTTGTATTTTATTGGTGTTTCTTGCTTTTTCCTGTTGAAAATTTTCGCTCTGACGAAGGGCTAACGCTCGAAACGTCAGCTTTTAGAATCTCTGTACGGTGGCCAATTTACTTTATCAACTCCGTTGATAAAACCAAATTTTTGTACACTACTTCCCCACCGACGCAGCACCACAGTTTCTTTAGAAACTACCCCTTCATTCTTTTTTCCTGTTGAGTTGTCCATATCTCCTTTGTTGACTTGATAAGTGAATAACAAGCACGTTTAGGTGCAGGTTCTGAATCCACATCTTCACATTGGCTTAACAGTGCCTATCAGGCCCAGATCAAATACGATCTCGAAGAATTGGACCCTTAAGACTGCGTCTTGTCTTGCCACGTACTTTTTTTGTGCAAGTGTAGTGCAAGCGGATAAGATGTAAGCCATGCTCTCTGGCGCTGTGCCGCATAACCTGCACGTTAGGTCGCTGCTCGGACTCACTCGTGTCTTGTGGATGGCGTACAATCGAGTGGGTAGAAGCTGTTCGTGTCATTCGAACATACCCGCCACTGTATGTGTTGGGCATTTTCGCCACTCGCTTAGCCACCACAAGCATCGCTCAATGCTTAGCTCCTCGTCACCCTCTCTTGCTGTTACCAACTTTCCTTAAAACATACCGCTCAACATCAACAAAAGACTAACAAACATCTCATCCAGCAAAGAAGTATTTGACGAATCAATTGCCCCTTACCAACACGCACTCAAAGAAAGTGGATATGATCACAAACCAACATACAATCCAGAGCCCGCTCCGAAAAAGAAAAGAAAGAGAAAAAGGGACATTACAAGGTACAATCCTCCTTTCGATTCAAGCGTTAAAACCAACCTTGGTAGAAAATTCCTACATATCGTCGAAAAATGCTTCCGGAAAAACTATCCGCTCTACAAGATTTTCAACAGACACACACTCAAGCTAAGCTACTCATGTATTCTAAACACGAAACTCATCATATCGTCACACAACAAACACATGGACCAGCACCGCAACCTGACACCTGCAATTGTAGAAAAAAGCCTGATTGCCCACTCGAAGGAAAATGCCTTCAAACTAACGTAATCTATCAAGCCACAGTCACCACCGAGACAACAACTGAAACCTACGTTGGACTAGCAACAATCTTCAAGGAACGATACAGGAATCACAAAACATCCTTTCGACATTCAAACAGAAGAAATGCGAGACAGAGCTTTCCAAACACGTTTGGAACTTACAAGACGCAAAGAAACCGTTTCAAATTAAATGGAAAATCCTTAAAAAAGTGTAGACTCTACAGCAACATTAGCAAGAAATGTAGTTTTTGTCTGAATAAAAAGTTCACAATTATATATAAGAAAGAACTGTGTAGCCTTAACAGAAGAAACGAATTAGCAAGTTGATGCCCCCACAGAAACCGATATGTACTCCGGAACTTTAGAGTAACGTAAATTTAAAATAGCGACATATAATCCCCTTATATATCATGTTTTGTTACCTCCTTAAATGTAACGCATTTACTATAGCAACCATTAAAATTTCCGTATTTAACTGCCAGCTTTCCAATTTCAACAGTTCAGTCGTTAAAACTGCCTGAGGAGTGTGGTACTTGTACCGTACGAAACAGTTGTGTAGCATTAAAACGATGGTTACTCGTGAAACCTAAACTTCTATGAAGATTCTATCAAGTAGATCCCTTGATGCAACAAAGCATCACCCCCAGGAGGATCGCAAATGGATTCAGAGTCCAAGTTGAGGAGAAATTGAGAGAAAGTTATAGGAAACTCAACACTGGACAACTTCTGGGGAAAACTGTAATTGCCATGAGCGGGATTTGAACCACGTCCCCCTGATCACTAGTCGGGTGTGATGCTACACTACACTATCAGGACAACCATGCTGGCAGCATGGCTGATTGATCACTTTATGTGTGGCATTTACGTGGGACTCCCTAAGGGCCAGTTTTTCTATGTGATAACGCTGAATCAACATGTGATTCACAGGCGGACAAGAGTCAGTTAAGTAGATCCCTTGAGCCAACAACATATCACGCCCAGGAGGATCGCAATGGATTCACAGTCCAAGTTGTTATTTCATTCAAAAGGATTAGTTAGTAGTTCGCTGTCGCTAATTGTATACTCACTACTTAACATTTGTACAGCAATGCGTTGTGTATCCTTCGGATCCTACTGGCTAATGACTACATCGTGGGATTTCCAGCCTCCTTGATTCAAAAATACTTAACAATCATTCGCCGAAGGCGAAGTGATTATCGGTGAATATTCACCGAGACGAATTCGAGGTGAATATTCACCGGTAATCACTGAGCCTGAATATAGTATAAATACACAGATGATTATTTCAAAAAAAAAAAAAAAAAACATTTCAGCGCGAAATCATCTTCACTTACAGTGGCAAAACGACTACTGGCAGCCATTTTGTCCGTCGAGGTGATTATCAGCTGATAATCCGAGATAGCGAGCCAATGAGAGCGCGCGATTTTGTATAATCACCTGTGTATTTATACTAAAATTTGTTATTAGTTGGTAGCCTGTGATTCATCCTCGGATGATCCGATGTATGTCCTGTTCCTGAATGTTAAAACGCCGTGAACTCCGCGGATAACCAGTGACTTCACCGATTCCTTTGTTGCTAACAGGTTGTCAGGTCACGCGTGCGTTATTTTCCAACATATGTGCGCATAGATTATGTACGTCGCAAAAAAATGGCAAACGCAAAAAAAAAAAAAAAAAAAAAAATTCTACTGGTCCGCCATTTCGTCTGAGGATTCTCTTAGTCTCTTTTCAACTTATGAAAATGAAAGCAGCTTTAAAAAGTACAAAGTTATACAGATAGAGATATCATAGACCACCAAAAATAGAGAGAAACACTTGAAATTTAAACTATGGTTATTTCATTAGAAGGGGTAAAACGCAAATTATGATCTCTGTACGAGCTCTGAAAAGTTATGATGTTAACAACTAATAAGCTTGACCATTGCACTTGCACTTGCACATCTAACGCGGGTTTTGAAATAAGACAGAATCTACAGTGTATTGAAAAATATTTCAAGATATTAAAAAAATAAGGCTAAATGACAAATTTTCATCCTAGAATAGAGTGGTCAGAAATTTCTACCCTTAATCACGAGTATGATTATAGACCAAATTGGACGACACGAAGTCTTGTTACCAATTAATCATAACCATTGCAATTTCCGAAAAAAACAAAATTAATGCATTTCTTTTTTGCTGTCTAATGTTATAACTTTGCCCATTTTGGAAAATCTCCAGTTTAGTAGAGTAAGTGGTTGTCGCTATGGTTATTGTGATAAATTCTGTGCTTGGTGTATTAAACTAAGGGCCCGCCTTCAACCGACAGGCTGTTAACAAAGGAGACTTATGTTGCGCATGCGCCTCATCACCCCGAAAATCTCTTGAAATTCACTCAAATTCATTCCAAACGCGGGAACATGAGAAATGGCGGATGTAGTGCTGGCATCGTTAATATTCATCGCATGTTTCCAAAAGGACGGCACACAATGAATGCAAAGATGATGAGTCATTTGAAAGACTTGGGTATTACCTTATATTTATGACTGATACTGGTTCAATATAACGGGAAACGTCGTCGGACGAAGGGCTAACGCTCGAAACGTCAGCTTTCCAAATCTTTCACGGTGGCCATTCGACCGTTATCAACTCGTTTGATAAAATAAATTTCTGTTTCAGTCTCCCACCGACACAGCACCACAGTTTCTTTAGAAACTAAAATTTTTGTAATAATAAAGTAAGTCGGATTTAAATTGAAATGTGAGTTTACATTCAAAAATTGGGTAAACTGGCGTTTGAAGCGAGGACAGCGATAAACCAGCTAACAAGATGGAGTCGAAAAATGGCAGCCCACTGGTGAAGAACATCTCAATTCGCTATAAAGCGTCCCAACCTTGAAATTTTGAACCACATCGTCGAAGTAGAGTCGGGAATTGTTCTGGAGAAGAAGTAGGGCTGATTTTGAATCTTGAAGCGAACAGATTAAGCCAAGACGCAAGGCTTTACTTTACGAGTGCTCCAGATTATTTAAGTTTCCTTGGCAAAAAATATTTTAATTCCCTTTTTCGAGACTTTTGTCATAGGCCGTGATACGGGAGTTCCCGCTTTCTGCAGTAAGCCCAACAACCAAAGAAAAGATTTGTGTAAAGAAATTGTCATTTAAAGTGGCAAGGTTCAACACTGCAGAGTGATACGGTGTTGTCCACAAAATGGCTCCAAATCTTGTTATGATATCATCTCACTCTGCCCTATTGTGTCTTTGACTTGGTAAACTTTCACGTCTGAAAATTAAACTACTGAAAGAGCATTAAATTTTAAGCGTTTTTCTATTTGTATTTTGTTTCACGTTGATGAAATGACGCGCACAAGTAATTGTAACTCGAAGAACGAAACTCAAGTCGGCAGCTCATGCGTTCTCGTGGCCACATCTTAGAAGATAATTCGTGATAGGGGAATCGCCTTTAACAGCCGACACACAAATATCAGAAGAATAACTTGAGTTAAACAGTTTAAATTTAAAAGTGGCAAGCAGCGCGCAAGCGACCAGCAAAATGAGGCTATTGTCCTATAGAAATTTGTAACTTCGAGCTAGTTGTTTGTTGGAAGAACAATCATAGGACGTCCCCTCAGTGCTATCCAGTCATTATGAACACATCAAATACAAATTTTGCGCAAAAATGTGGAGATTGACACTGATTCGTAGTTAAATTATTTATTTATTTATTTAGTTAGTTATTTATTTACAATGCACTTACACGTTTTCCTGGTACTATGTTAATTCATCTCAGGCAAAGTACTATTTACATTTGTATAAAACTGCTTCAGGAGAGGAAAAAAAAACGAAATTATTACAGATAACTTAATTATATGCACTATACCACCAATAAAAATAAATGGTATATATTCAACTGTACTAAAAAGGAGATTGGCACGGATTCATAGAAAAATTCATTCCAAAATGACGTAACCAGGTAAAACATTTGTGAATGTACTCCATAATGTGAATACATTCAAGTTACCAACTATCTCAGACAAAGAATAATAATAATATTATATTCTTAACTTTAATTAAATAGTACTCAATCCACAGAACAGGATATCCATTCAGTCGCAATATTCAGACTGTTAAACAAGAAATACTGGAGTACATACCAGCGAGTAATGAAATAAGTACTAAGCAAAATAGACTTAAGTGTTCAAAATTGCTTTTTTTAAATAGGATTTTAGATGTGCTGCTTCGATTATGAAGAGGAAGGTCATTCCAAAAGTATTTTCCAATAATGGATAGGCAGAATTTTCTTACATTGGTTATAGCATGAAGAAATAAATACTGCCAAGATGCATCTTAAGTTGAATAATTATGTTGCTCAGAAACCAGCCATGGCCCATCGCCCATCGCCACAAAGATAATCATGCATAAATAAATGACTACATTTCAGCAACATCGTGAAATTTCAATAGACCTAAGGAAACATAATGTGGGGTAGGGACTGTACATCATTGATGATTCTAATAACTTTATTTTGCAATTTTATAAGCTGTGACAATGGGTTTTCATAATTACTACCCTGCAAGTAAATGTGAGTAAATAAGCAAATAATAGATATTGATTAGACAATGTTTACCGACAATGCTTAACCTTAATTATGACGTTGGTACATTTACTAACTTTGTTACAAATACAGTATAATGAATATGATCATGCCATGAAAGGTGATGGCCAATATAGACATCATACCCAAGTATCTTAAGATTGATACTTGTTGAAGGCATTAACCAGCTAAAGTTAATGAAAGAAGTGAGTTGAAATTTACTTTCTGATGAGGATTGAAGATATTTAGATTTCTTTAAATTTAAAGTTAATAAATACTTGGTAGTTCAGAGCTAATGCGTATTAGAAGTTCACCTATATATAGGGAAGATATCTGTTGACAAACATTGATGTGCCAACCACCGAAACAAAAGACCGCTTGTTTCAACAACCAGCGAGCCTCTGGTTGGCACTTAAATGACAATAGGTAAACAATATCTTCCGTACAGT